>NC_059168.1:96931522-97200484 GCF_019923935.1 Bubalus bubalis
TCTCCATTTCATTTAGTGGCAACTCCATCCTTCTGGTTGCTCAGGCCCCCTGATCTTGGACTCACCGACACCTCTATCCTTTCTCTCACGTCCTCTCGTGTCCCTGTCTCCCTTCAAAATACATCCCAGCGAGGGCAACTTCTCAGAAACTTCCCTGGTCTCAGCCGACACCATCTTTTGCCTGGATTATTGCGATGAACTCCCAAAGCATCTCTGGGCCCCCACACAGCTGTCTGAGGAACCTGGTTAAAATGCAAATCAGATCACAACCCCTCTCTGCTCAAGACCCTCTCTCCAAAACACCGGGTGACTTGCCCTCCCCCCTCCCCCAGTGCTTCTGCACCTCCTAGCCCTTGCCCTGTTGATCACCTGTCCAGCCACATCATCTCCTTGCCTTCTCTCCAACACCTCAGGTACAGGTACAACACTCAGGCCTCAGGACCTTTGCACTTGCTGTTCCCTCTGCTGGGAACTCTTTCCCCCAGATATGTCAGGAAGGCCTGAGACTGTTCTTGCTAACCCCGCTGGCCACTGCCTTCGCTTTTCTTTGCTTCATCGTGATTCATCATTGTCACTATGTGTTATACTCTGCTAGAGATGTATCTCCTGTCTGTCCCCTCACTCTTTAAATTGGAAGCTGGGGGCGGGGTGGGGGAGGTGGATGGTTGGGAGAGACCATCACTTTGACTCACTGTGCTACCCCAGCCTCCAGACAGTGCCTGGCACGTAGTAGGTGCCAAATGAATGTGTGTGGAGCCACCGAATGTGTGCCGGCCCGGCCGGGCTGGCCCCCGGATGGTACCCCGGGCTCCCAGCTGGACCCATCCCTCCCTGCCCCTGGCCCCTGACCCCCAGCCCCGGGCTGCGGGCTCCCAACAGCGCCCCGGGCCGGGATCAAAGGGCCGTGGAGCCGGCGGCCCGCACAGCTGGGTCTGTGCGCCCGCAGGAAGCGCCGGGGCAGCCCTCGCGGCAGGCCCGGCCCCGGCGCGGCGAGGCTGCGGAGAGGCCCGCGCGCCGCCGCCGCCGCCGCCGGTCCCAGCTCCCGGCCCCGCCAAGCATTCCAGCCGCGTGATTGACGCGCGCACCGGGGACCCCGCCTGCGGCTCCCGCCGCCGCCCGCCTGGCCCGCCGCCGCCGCCGCCGCATCAAAGCAGATGTTTGCAGCTGGTTTGAGTTGGATCCCCATCAACAGGCCCCTTTTTGTCTCAAAATAAAAAACAGCTACGCCCGGAATGATAAGGACGCAGCAGGCACGTGGGGGAGATGTCAACAAGTCGGGGAGGGAGGCGGTCAGGCAACTCCTTCTGCCTGCTCTCACCCCATCAGCTCCACCGAGGGCCAGGCAGCCGCCAGCAGCTGCAGCCCGGCCCCCGAGAGTGTCCAGGGTCTTGTCCCCTCTGCTCCTATGAACACCAGCTCACCCCTGACAGACACCACAGTCCCAGGAGCCATTCTGACAGGAGTCACCTACTGAGCACTCAGCACCTGGGGCCTGTCCTGTTGCTCTGTGGCGGGTCCAACCTGGGGTCCTACACCAGCCTGTAGAGGTGTGGCACAGAGGGGTCAACACGGGGTCATGATGACCTGTGAGGCAGGGGCTGTGATCCCAGTTTTCAAACTGGAAAACAGGTTGAGACAGGAGAGGTGACGAGCCCCAAGGTCAGGCAGAGCTGGGACTGAGACTCTTCAGACCGTTCCTTCTGCCTATAGGACTGGGTTCTTTTAACTGTCGTGTCACCTTTTCCAGGAGCTCTCCTCCGGATTGGCTAGCGTGCCTTTCTATGCCCCGCTCCCAGCCTGCTGAGTGTACCCCATCAAAGCACATGTCGCTTTCTACCAGCTCCCACCGGTGGAGATTTGGTCTGACTCTGTTCCCCAAGCGTCTTGCACAAGCCTGGCACGGTCAGCCTGCTTGGGTGTGTGCTGGGTGAATCCGTGAAGGTGGGGACAGAGGGGCTTCAGTTCCAAGCGCCAAGCCTCGTGGTCCCTGGGGAGGGACTGCTTCCAGGGACTGTAGGACTTGGGCCTGGAGAGGCCCTAAGGCAGTGGTCCCTGACCTTTTTGGCAGCAGGAACCGGTTTCATAGAAGACAGTTCTTCTGCAGATTGAGGCAGGGGTTGGCGGGGGGAGGTCTCAGGATGACTAAAGTGCTTTACACGTATTGTGTGCTTTATTTGTAGTATTGCTACATCAGCTCCACCTGAGGTCATCAAGCACTAGATCCCGGAGGCTGGGGACCCCTGCTCTAAGGGAAACCAGGTTCAAAAGCTGCCTGATCCCCAGTGTGACCCTGGGTGAGGATCTCATAGAAGCACATACCTCAGGGAGAACTCAGACCCAACTATGTGATGGGGACTTCAGACTGAAGTTGAAGGGCAGAAGAGGTTCCAGAGCTGCCTTGGGCACCACATGAGACATAGACTGGGGAGAGAGAGGGGGCACACACCTCCTGAGACACCCTCTAGGCTTAGCCCTCTCACATCACCAGGTGATGGAGGGATTAACACCCGCATTTTATAGAAGAGGAAACTGAGGCTCAAAGAAGGAACGTAAATGACTCAGGGTCACATAGCTGGTGTTGGAGTCATGGGAATCCACACCTCTGAGGACAAGGCTGAGGATTGGGGGTGAGGGGTTAAAAGGACCCTTGAATGAGCAGGGGAAGGATGAGACACAGGACAGAGGGTCCAGTTGGCCCACCTTGAGTCAGGTGTCCAGGTCTGGCCCAGTCACCTGAAGGTCAGAGAAGTCATTTTATACCAGTAGGGCTTTCCCTGTGTACCATGGGTGAAGGTGCCATGCAGCGTAGGAGGTGTTACTGCAAGACTCCCAGCCTAACGGGAGGCATGCAGAGAACTTTGTTAATAAAAAATTGGGACACTGAACTCCACGGTGTGTGGTTGTGAAGGGGGCACACGAGGGCAAGTTCAACTTCTCTTGTTAGCTGGTAGTGTTCTCTGACTCCCCCAAAAGCAGAGTGTCCAATATTCCCTTGTCCTTCTGTTATTCCCTTGAAATGACTGCCCATTTCATTTCTCCCAGGGTTATTCATTCATTCGATAAATAGTCACTAACCACCAACTCAATGCCAGAGCAAAGGGTAGGGGATTGAATTAATTCCTTCTTTCTAAGAGAGTGGGGAGTTCAGACACACAGATATCTGGATCTGGAGGCATCAGGGAAGGCTTCAGAGAGGAGGTGACACTTTGAATTGTGTCTTGAAGGCTGAAGATAAGTTCAACAAGAAAAAAAAGGAAGGGTTTGAGAAAACAGGTCATAGAGTCAGATGGAATTTTAGGTGCTAAGGAGGCCAGAAGGGACTTGTGTTCAGGGAACAATGAGAAGCGTGGCAGCTAGAGCAGAGCACTGAAGGCCAGGTGTGGCAGGGTAGAGTGGGGCCTTGAATGCCATGGTTAGATCTTTGCGCTTCTCCTAAAACCGTTGGGAGCTCTTGGACTGAGAACCCAGCGAGGAGCTGCATAAACTGTAAGGTGCAGTGACGGGAGTCCAGGAATGGCCATACAGTGAGGAGGCAGAGAGTGAACTGGTGCTGGAAAGGCTTGGATAGATGATGACAGTGGTCGTGATCTGCACTTATCAAGCCTTTCTCATGTGCCCAGCTGTGACCCCACTGGACAAATGGGGTCACTGAGGCTCAGAGAGGAGAAGGGACTTGTGTGGGATTCCAGTGTGAGGAAATGACAGAACCAGGATTCCTAGCCTAGTACATGCTGTGTGGCCTCCAAGATCTGGGGATGAAGACCCATGAGGAGAGGCTGGAGGGACCCTGGGACATTAGGAAACCAGCTTTATGAGAGGTAAAAGAATCACCTGTGTTGCACGCATCTCTGCAGGTATCAATGGTTTGAAAGTGTTCGTCGCTCAATTGTGTCTGATTCTTTGTGACTCTAGGGACCATAGCCTGTCAGGCTCCTCTGTCCGTGAGATTCTCTAGGCAAGAATATTGAAGTGGGTTGCCATTCCCTTCTCCAGGGGATCTTCCTGACCCAGGGATCAAACCCCAATCTCCTGCATTGCAGGCAGATTCTCTACCATCTGAGCCATCAGGAAAGTCCATCAATGGTTTAAGAGAAATTAACAAATCAGATTTGTAACCCGTGTTCACATGCTCCCGAAAAAAAATGGTTTTTTGAGTTTTGTTTATTAGCTTTATGACTTTAATACATTGAGAATTAAACAAATAAACCCATGAAAGCTCAGAGGAGATGGAGATGTGTTGTCCTAGCCTGGGACACTTTAAGGGATGGACATCCTGAAAAGAGGAATTTCTTACTCTGCAATTACAGATGATCCTGGGGGAAGGGGATGTGTTTGCTGCAGGGGGAGATATTCAGTTTGGTTTAAGGAAAACCCATCCAGCCACCTTGGCTGGAGAATCTCATGGACAGAGGAGCCTGGAGGGCTACAGTCTATATGGTTGCACAGGGTTAGACACAACTGAAGCGACTTAGCATACACACGTGCACACACCCAGCCACACTTACTAGGTACTGGGCTTATGTCAAGTGATAAAAACTTGGAGTGTTCAGAGCCTTGAGGGCAGACAGACGTGGGCATGGCAAAGGGCCAGGGTAATTGATGAACGGAAACATTTGGATACACAGAGCAAAGAGGGAGTATATGGCGATTCTGCCATGTGACTTTGAACCTGCCCTCTGCACCTTCCTGTGCTCATCTGTGAAACAGAGATGGAAACAGTGTCTTCCTTTTAGGGTTCTGTGAAGACTTAACGGGGTGATGCAGCTAGATGTTAATTGAGATCAATGATACTAATGAGACAGCCAGAGAATGAGCCAGGAGCACTCTGTCCAGCCTCCAGACAGAAGCTGGAAGGATGGATCCAGAGCCCAGGATGGAGATGAGAGGGAGCATGGTTAGCATCTGTGTCAGGAAGCCTGCGCCCAGGAACTCCTGGGAGATCCCAGCGAGGGTAATCCAGGAGAGCATGTTGGACTCGCACAGAACAGGAGAAAGGCAGACACCAGCTGTTGTGAAATGCCTTTTAATGCCAGCAGAGGGCTGAGAACTTTACATGGGTTTAGCCCTCCCAGCAACCCCATGGGTGGGTACCATCATTCCCATTTTACAGATGAAGAAACTGAGGCTCAAAGAGGTTAAAGTGTCTTGACTAAAGTCACACAGGGAAAAGTTATGGAGACAGGAGGGAACACCAAGCTGCCCGGTTCAGCACCCGCACTTCCCCACACAGCTCCCCGCCCAGGGGGCCCTGTCTCCCCAGGGCAGGTGGGTGGGGCTCCCACAGACCAGCTTGCCCTGCCTCACAGGCTAAACGGCACACTATTGGCTGGTTCAGCAGTCATTCAGCAAACATTCACTGCTCACCTTTAGTGTGAGTGGGGACTTGGGCTCAGTGCTTAAGACACAGAGGTGGCCCTGGGGAAGGTGTACCTGGAAATACATGAAGTGTGTCTGCGACTGGAAAGGAGGAGGGGGCTTTGGGAGGAAGGGATGCCCAAGCTAAATCCTTCCAAATTAGCAGGTGTTTGCCAGGCAAAGGTTGGGAGTGGGGGGAATGGCCTTCTCGGTTGTGGGGACAGTGTGTGGAAAGGGTGGTGGTTTACGTGGAAAACAGGGAAGAGGGTTGCGTGGGTTGGCAGCAAGTGATGTGGCCACGAGTTTTTCACGAGTCTTTGTCTAGCTTTGGAGCTTCTGGATTGGGGGAGGGGCCAGGGCAGGCAGATTGGCACCAAGAGGGCACAACCGTTAGAGGGGAAGCCACAGGTAACTCTGCCTTGGCCAGAGCTTCGGAGCCACCCCACAGTGCCCTCCATCCCTGACCCCAGGACCTGCTGCATCCAGGCTTCTCAGCCCCAGTGTGGGAAGCAGAAGCACACGCATCTGGAGTCCCCAGCCCAGTGCTCTTACAGAGGAGGGAAGTGAGTGAAGTTCAGACTCGCCCAAGGTCCCAGAGCTGGGAGGGAGGGAGAGCGAGTCCAGGGCTCCAAACCCAAGGCCCTTGTTGCTTTCCCGGGCCCTCATGCCAGGCTTTGGGGCGGGAGGGGAAGGGAGGCAGGGAGGTGCGAAGCTTTTCAGCCCTAGCCATTCTGCATCTCCAGTCAATATTTGCAGCTTCCAGGCAGTGTTCACAGAGAGGCTTCCCCAGCCCCCGCTTCACTCCCTTTGTGCCCACAGCTTTAACCTGACAACTCAGTGCATTTTCACACTGAGAACCCAGCAGCGTTGTTGAGCCCATTATACAGGTAAGCGAGCTTAGAGGGAAGAAATTACTTACAAGCCAGCAAGCGGCAGAAACAGGCATTGAACCTGAGTCCATCTGATTCCACTGCCACCCGCCTCTGCTTGGGGCTGCTTCTCAATGGCTGGTTCCACCGATCCTGTGTGGTGGGAGGGATTCAGGGAGGGAGTAGGGGCTCACAGAAAGGAGGGGCTCCCGCTGGCGCCTGAGCCCCTCCCACACACGCTGTTTGTAGCTCTCACCCTGGCGTGGTAGACAAAGGCAGCCCCATAATTGGGAGCAAGTATTTCATGCATCCCCCCCGATGTTTTATTGGGTGGAAAGATGCTTGGAGACCAAACGGATGGCCCATTCCGTTTATAAAGTGTGCACGGTTTGTTTTATTTCCCGAGTTTTTGCAATCTAGATAACAGATGATGCCCCGAGTGGCTGGCGCTGCCTCCGTAATGGCGGCACCGAGCCTTTGGAGAAGTATTAATAATAGATTGTGTTGATGAGTTTGGAGAAAGTAGCAATCGACCCCCTGCTGCCAAGGCATTAGCGCGGCTGTTCTGAAGGAAGCCTGCATGGTGGCAGTGCCTGCAAATGCAGGTCACCCCCCACCGCCGCCCCCTCCCCTAGACTCAGGGCTTCTTCTCTGGGAACCACCAAAGGCGTGCCAACCTGGCCTGGGGCCCCAGCCCTGCCAGGTGGACCCAGAGGTGCCCCAGCACTTATCTGCCCATGGGCCACAGGGACCAGGCTGCAGCCCTTCATGGGGCCCCTAGGTCAGGAGGTAGAGCGTGGGGAGGAGGACAGACAGGCAGTGAGAGGGGCAAGGCAGAAGTGTCCCCCATGTCAGAGCAGCAGGTTCTGCGAACCTGGCTTCTTCCCTAGCCCCTTGGCAGAACTGGAGGACCAGCCCGGTTCCTAGGGGCCTCTGCTTAGGGCGCCATGGGCAGTTGGGTGGGTTGCACCCTGAACAAAGGTCTCCAGCCAGAGGGCCAAATTGGAGCTGACTTCGGTTCATACTCCCCTGGTGAAGCCCTGTGCTGTGTGGGCCAGTAGGGTCCTGCCTGCCTGAGCCAAGCCTTTACTTTCAGACTTTGCAGACACTGAGGCCTCCTGGTGGATCAGGTGGGCCTCCGTGGAACTAGGAGCTGACAGGGCCACGTGCCATCACTCTAATGCGGGACTCATTCATTGAGTTAAATGCTCAGTCCCCTTGAGTCCTGACAACAGCAGCCTTTGAGGAAAGTCCTGTTGACATCCCTGTTTCACAGTAGAGGGAACTAAGGCCTGAGGTGAGCATAGAGGAGGCCATCTCCCCCAGACTGGGGCATCAAAGAAGGCTTCCCAGAGGAGGTGGTGTTGGAGTTGGGCATTGCAGGATGAGTAGGAGCCTGCTGGATAGACTAGAGGTGGCTGGCAGGGGTTGCTGGGGTGTCCCCAGTTTGAGTGCCCTGGCCAGTGCCAGGGCAGCAGGCAGAGCTGGGATTGGCCTTGCCCACTGCGTCCCACCCGCTCACCGTGGGTGGTGTGGATGGCAGCCCCGGGAAGGGAGGCAGGCCGAGAGCCTCGCGTTTATGGCCGTTTCTGTTCCAGAAGAGATTAGTAGGGAATTGCAGCTGTAATCTGCGCCTGTGATGGCGGGCCATAAAGAGGGATGGGATGCGCGCAGTGCTCCCAAGGTGGCGCCCGCAGACGTGGCCCGGGGACGCGGGGAATGAAAAATGGTTTTAATTCCCTCCCAGCAGCAATAATTTGATTCTTCATAAATTTTTCCATCAAAGTGTTGTTGAGGCTGAGTTCCCACAGAGCAGGGCACGTGACAGGGATGGGGAGCCGAGAGGAGCGGTCAGTAGGTGCAGGCCGGGGCAGGGCCCTGCTCAGACCCTTGTGCTCACTCGCCAGAGTCGCGAAGACCCACCCACCCCACCCCAAGCATTGTCTCCCGAGATGAAAGATGGATCTTCTTTGTCACGGAGGGACAGGATCAGGCCCCGGACATTTACTCCCCACGTGACCCTGAGCACATGCCTGCCTCCCAGCACCTCAGTTTTCTTATCTCTAAAATGGGATTAATATTTCCTGCCTCGTAGGGTTGTTGCAAGGATGAAATGCACTTCTGTACACAGAGTGCTTGGAAGAGCAGCTGATACTGCACATGTGTTCTGTGACTATGCGTTCATGGGGGAGATTCCTAGGCTGAAATGAGAAATAAACAGGTGTGGCCGAGGCAAGGGTCAGAGGAAGAGCATGCCAGAGGGCCATGGTGATGGTGCCCTGAAGGGCTTAAGGCAGCAGCGTCCAGGAGTAGAGGGGTAAGACGGGAGGCGGGACTGTGAAGGGCCTGAAGGCCAAACTCAGAAACTTGGAGGTTCTCCTGAGGGCACGAGGGAGCCATGGATGAGTCTGGGGCAGGGAGGCAGCGTGATCACATGTGTGCTTTGGACAGACCCCTCTATTTCTCATCCTGGAGGGTGAGTCAAGGGTTGGAGAGGCGGTGAACCAGCGAGGACACTGGGGCAGCCCCTCAGGCAGACAGGGAGGGAGCCAGGCTGGGTGATGGGTTGGGCAAGGATGGGGATCACTTGGATGTGGGGGAGAGGCAGGGCCAGGGAGGAGGAGCACAGATGCTGGAGGGCTGGGGGATGGGCCCTGTGGGGTGCCAGTCCTTCCGCTCAGGGCAGGGCCCACCTGGCTCTCAGGGAAGGTGGAGGCTGGCCCTGCACTCTGCCCTCTAGTGGTCGCTGTGCCTCTGAGCAGGCAGGCTCTTGAGCTGACATCTCTGGGCAGCATGCCCAGTGCCCATCTTGGGGTCGTCAGGGGCCCTGCCAGCCAAGGGGTTGGGCTCCCACTGTCTGGCTCTGTGCCCAGGGAGGGCCTCTCCCACTTGGGCCGGGTGGCTCCGGGTGGCAGGAGGAAGAGGTGCTCCGTGGGCAGTGCCTCTGGGAGGGACCCCTGAGCCCCACCAATATGCCCTCCTTCTGTGTACCCACAGGCTCTTTGCGGCCAAGTGCAGCGGCTGCATGGAGAAGATTGCCCCCACCGAGTTCGTGATGCGGGCACTGGAGTGCGTGTACCACCTGGGCTGTTTCTGCTGCTGCGTGTGTGAACGGCAGCTACGCAAGGGCGACGAGTTTGTGCTCAAGGAGGGCCAGCTGCTGTGCAAGGGTGACTACGAGAAGGAGAAGGATCTGCTCAGCTCCGTGAGCCCCGACGAGTCTGATTCCGGTGAGCTGCGGCTGGAGCCGGGGTGGGGGACTTGGCACGCACGCCGCGGAGGGTCGCCCTGCAGGAGAAACCCGCTCCTGACCCTGGGACCCGTAGCCCACACAGACACTGCACCCACACCCACAGCCAGTGCACACATGCACGGAGGTGTTCACATGCGGCGTGCACACAGACACGTGTGCACGGCCCCCCAGGCCCACAGACGCACCTGGGCACGGTCACGCACAGGGATAGGTGCGTGTGGTCATACATGCGCACACAAGCACATAAGATGTGTGTGTGGATGCCTACGCCCGGGAATGTGAAAACACGGACACATGTCCACTAGACATGTGCTTACATGCCCAAGCACGCCAAAGCCCACACCCATGTAAACGCACATGTGTACACATGCCCTAGCACACTCGTGCAGTAAGTCTGGCTACACGTTTATCCATGTGCTACAGGTACTGTAGTTTGCACACACACGAACGCATGCCCCCTGCTCTCCCGCCCAGCAGTCCCCCTTTCCCTTGCTGTGACCCCACCACAGCCCTACCTCACAGGGGTCTCTCCCAGCACCGAGTCTGCAGGCATCTGATCCGACGCATCCTGTCTCCATCACGCCCCCCCAAGTCTTCAGCAGTGGGCAGACTGGGGTCCTCGGTAGTGGAGGGAAAGCCTCCATTTCCTGGGGTGAAGGCTCCTCTCCACCCTGCTCCAGCCTCCCAAAGACTGCCAGTTTGGAGCGTTCCTGGCAGGAGGGGCAGGGCCAACCAGGGACAAGTTCTTAAGGAGGAAAAAGTCAGGAAGCAGGCTGGCACCTGGTCATTCCTGGGGGTGGTAAAGACAGACTGGAGCAGGGGGCGTGGGGAGGAGGTGCCCTGGTCTGCCAGGCCCTTATGGGGAACCTGGAGCCCATGGCCAGAGGACCTGCCCACACAAAGGAGCCGTGTCCCTGCCAGAGCCCTAGAAGGGGGGGCATGAGCTGCCCATGCGTCTGTCCCTCTGCCCACCCCTGGGCAGGGCACCATGGTGGCCAGGCTGCCTGGGCTCCTGAGGGAGAGTGGGGTCCAGCCAGCTGCCATTGGCACATTCCTGCCAGGCCTAGGAAGGGGGTCTCGGAGGGAGGCCCCCCTCCGCAGGGACTCATGCCCGGAGGAAGATGGGCTGGGGGCAGCAGGAGGCATGGGGGGCGGGGGAGGCTCTGCTGTCTGTTTGGGGCCGGCATCTCTGAGACCCATAACTCGGGCGTGCAAGTGGGTGGGGGGTCGCTGGGTGAAGACGCATGCTTCTGCATTCAGGGGTGTGTGTGTGTCCAGACGTGTGCATGCCTGTATGTCCCTGCTTCAGAGCATACACCTGTGTGTATGTGTGTGTGAGTGCGTGTGCATGTCACAGTCATGAACACACCCGAGTGAGAACATCCAGAGTGTGTGTCTTTGTTTGTCAATCCTTAGTCCCTGGAAGCTCCTTAGAGCCTCCTCTCTGGGCCCCGATGCCCGGCTGATGCTGGGCTAGTGCCATGGGAACTGGTTTTCCTGAAGGCCAGCATGCTGGGCTGGGGTCCTCTAGGGCCTGGAGGCCACAGGCCGAGGCGGGGCCCAGGCAGGTTGGGTCAGGGGAAGCCCAGGGCCAGACTGAGCACAGCTGCCAGCTCCTCTCATCAGGAGGGCCGTGGGCCTGATGGCAGATCGGCTGCCTGTGAGCGTCAGCATAGCATTGCTCCCTTCCGTGTGCCAGCCACACATGTGCGTGCCATACATGTGCACCTGCGTACTTCTGCAGTGCCCGAACCTGTCCCCATGTGGGCCTGTCTCTCTGCCCTTCTGAACGCGTATGCATCTGAGTGGGCAGCGTGTGTCCGTGCCTGCTCACCAGGGTGCCCTCCTCTGCCTGTCTGGTCAGGAGGGCAGGTCTGGTGGCTTTGGTTCAGGTCTCCCCAGGGGGCTGGGATAAGGGCGCGAGGACCATTTGCTGAGGAAGGGAACACACCGGGCTGGGTGGGGCAGTGGGTGGATAGGAGGTGAGAGGTGAGACGAGGCAGGGCCTGTGGCCCAGGGAAGGGGGCAGTCTCTACCCTAAGGGCCCTGGGGAGTCGTGCTGGGTGTTGGCAGGAGGTGACGGGACCCCAGCAGCAGCGGGTTCCTGAGGATACGGGCTGATCCGCTGCATCGTGTCCCCCACAGTGAAGAGCGAGGATGAGGATGGGGACATGAAGCCGGCCAAGGGACAGGGCAGCCAAAGCAAGGGCAGTGGGGACGACGGGAAGGACCCGCGGAGGCCTAAGCGGCCCCGGACCATCCTCACGACGCAGCAGCGCAGAGCCTTCAAGGCCTCCTTCGAGGTCTCCTCCAAGCCCTGCCGGAAGGTGAGGGGCGGCCGGGGTGGGGCGGGGGCTGACACCCCCACACCCGCTGCCTTTCCAGACTCCTGCGGGGACCTGGGCGTTCCTGCACCTCCCCGCCCAACCCCCCGGACCTGCCACCTTCGGCGCCTGCCTACCCCCGGGCCTGACCCTTCTCCCTCTCTCTGGGCAGGTCCGAGAGACGCTGGCGGCAGAGACAGGCCTCAGCGTACGCGTGGTCCAGGTCTGGTTTCAGAACCAAAGAGCGAAGGTGAGGACCGGCCACTGGCCACCCTGCTGGGCAAGGGAGAGGGCGGGCAGGCGGAAGACTGGGGGCCTGATGAGGGTGGGGCGGGAGTGCGTGGGGGCCGAGGTGGGGCTGGCATACACCGTATCTCCTGCAGATGAAGAAGTTGGCACGGCGGCATCAGCAGCAGCAGGAGCAGCAGAACTCCCAGCGGCTGGGCCAAGGTGAGCCAAGGGCCCAGCGCGGGGCTCAGCCTGTCACAAGACTCCCAGGAAATTTCTCCCACCCCGGGGGTCAGATCTCAGGGAGCCAGTGCCTGGGAACCTGCTGAGATCCACAGACAGGCAGTGGGGACCACGGGACACAGGAGGAGGAGAAATGGCAGGGGAGGCGGCCCGGAGCGGGGACAGAATTTCCACATTCACCCTCTCTCTGTGCCAGGCACGGTCCTCACCATTCAACAGCTTCCATCTCACTTAACTCACAGATCCCTGAGAGGAGGGGCATTGTTATCGCTCATCTCACAGATGAGGAGACTGAGGCTCAGAAGACTAAGGGACTCGCGGGGATCACTCAGCTAGTAAGGGGCAAAGCTAGGCTTTGGCCCTGAGTGTAGGGCTCCTGCGTACGTGCTCAGTCGCTCAGTCGTGACTCAGCAACTGCATGGACTGTAGCCCTCCAGACTCCTCTGTCCATGAGATTCTCCAGGCAAGAATACTGGAGTGGGTTGCCATGCCCTCCTCCAGGGGATCTTCCCAACCCAGGGATCGAACCCGAGTCTCTTACTGTCTCCTGCACTGGCAGGCAGTTTCTTTACGACTGGACCACCAGGGAAGTTCCTGTTGGGCTCCTAAACCTGTGCTTTTAACACCACCACATACCCTCTTGCCCACGTAGAATTCAGCAGAAGTCTCCAGAGAAATCTCCAGAGAAAGTCTTCAGGGTGTTGAGAGTCCAGGATGGACTAAGCTTTGCCCAAATGCTGTTTCCACATCTTGGACTGGGGCTGGCCTCCCGGACCCCAACGGGACCCCATTGGAGCCTTCTAGGCCTTGGAGGGGGGCCCAGGTGTTCCCCGAGGACTGCTGGGCTGGGGTGGGGGTCGCCGCTGTCCGCTCCCATGGGAGACGAGCACCCTGAGGCAGATGCCAAGGCACTGATGGGCAGCTCAGGACTCTGAGGCCAGACCAGTGTCCCAGGCTGGACCCGGGGCTTCAGGCCGTGCGTGGCCTCAGAGCCCAGCTCTTCCTGTCCTGTCCCTGCCCCCTCTGCTGAGACAGCCCAGCCTTCGGGGGCTGCTGCCATGGCCGCGGGCATCTCAGCCCACCCCTACACTCTGTCTCGCTCTCTGGGGTTCCCAGTTGCCCCCTGGACACAGTCTCCCCAAGAATATTCCAGGTCCCCTCGAGCTCATCATAGCCTACACTGTACTTCATGCCATTGTTCCCGGGCCACATGCATACAACACCCCCTGCTGCTCCCCAACCGCACCCCCCCACCCAGTACCCACACCAGAAACCTGGGCGTCACCTCTGACCTGTCCTGTTCCACAGGCACTGCATCTGCTAAGTCACCCAGTCGGTCGGTGATTTCTTCTCCCAGGTCCCTCATGCCCCTCTCAGACTTCCCTGCATCTACCTTGATGGGGACCCAAGCCCCTCGCCCCACCTGTCTCCTCTTGATGGGCCCTGCCTCTGTCCTCCACCCTCTCAGCCTTTCTCCACAGTCCCTCCACAGCCAAGACCCTCCACTAGCTTCCTACAGCCTCATGGGACACCCTGCCCCCCACTCAGCTCGGGTCCCCAGGGAACCATCTGTCTCCCCTGGCATGACCTTCTCTTGCCCTCATGTCCAGCCCTGTGGACTGGGCTCCCTGCTCCCACCAGGCAGTTTCTCCCTTCTCTGCCTTTGCTACCCTTCAGCCTGGCATCCTGCCCCTGGCTAGGCTGGTTGAACTCTCTGCTGGTTCTTGAAGTTACATGGAGGTGGAAGGCCCTTTCCTCCAGGAAGCCCTCCTTCCCTGAGCCTTGTTGGCCCAGGTGCAGGCTCCACCTTGGTGCTGCGGGTGCAGGGCACTCAGTGCACCCACGTGTCATGAGTCATTACTGGCTGTTACCGGAAGCCTCTGACTTTGGATAAACTAGTTCTTCTAGAGGCGCTGGAGTGTGTGTGTGTCTGGGGCAGGTTGGTGGAGTCAGGTCAGATATGGAGGCTCAGCGACCCTGGAAGGTCATGGGCAACCTCAGCAGGGGGAGGGGCTGGGAAGGAGGAGGTCAAAGGGACGGCAGCGGGCAGCCTGGACTGGGTAGCAGGGTGGGGGTCATGTGGGATGGGAAGCCATGGGGGACTCCTGGGGTACATCTGTGAGGTCCCCTCTAGGCCAGGACAACCCCGGGCGGTTAGTGAGGGCGTGGTCTCTCCCCAGAGGTCCTGTCCAGTCGCATGGAGGGCATGATGGCCTCCTACACGCCGCTGGCCCCGCCACAGCAGCAGATCGTGGCCATGGAGCAGAGTCCCTACGGCAGCAGCGACCCCTTCCAGCAGGGCCTCACGCCACCCCAAATGCCAGGTGACCACATGAACCCCTATGGTAAGCTGCCCCACCCCTCATGGCCCAGCACCGCCCCTGCCCCCCCAGCCTGACCTGGCAGGCCCTTCCAAATCAGCCCACCTGCCTCCTCCTGTCAAGAAGGGGGTGCCCTGGAGACCCCCACCCGCAGCCCCCCAAACCCCCGCCAGCTGGCAGTCATCCTTTCCCTCCCTCACCTCCAGCCACACGGCCTGTAGGGCCAGTGGGGCCCCCAGAAGCCCCCTGCCTGGAACCCCCGGTGCTGACGCCCACCCCCTCTGCCTGCCTGCCCTCCCCCATCTCCAGGCAACGACTCCATCTTCCACGACATCGACAGCGATACCTCCTTAACCAGCCTCAGCGACTGCTTCCTCGGCTCCTCGGACGTGGGCTCCCTGCAGGCCCGCGTGGGGAACCCCATCGACAGGCTCTACTCCATGCAGAGTTCCTACTTCGCCTCCTGAGAGCCAGCCGGGCGGCACGGACGCTTGGGCAAGGGTCCTGGAGGGGAGGACTGCTGGCCACAGACGCTGCCTCACCAACCCCAGCCCCACCGCCCTCACAGACTCTGCAGACAGCCATACGGTGCCCTCCCCTCGGCCAACCGGGCCTGGCTAACGTGCCCACCGGGCACAGCCAGACAGGCAGATGGGCGGAGCCTGGGCAGGGACTGTGTCCTGCCCCCAGAGACCGTGTCACCCCCAGGGACCCAGAACTCTCGGACAGCCACTCACCTTCCAGCCCCACCTTGGCTTCCATCGCCTCCCTCCCCCTCCCAATCTCTTTTATGGGAAGCTTAAATTCTCTCTATTTTTTTAAACGTCCCCTCTGTGTCCAGGCCACCTCCATGGTACAGGCCTAGATCAAGGCAGGCCCCCCCCCCCCGCCATGCATGCCCCAGACGATGGCGTGAGAAGCCTGTGTACCCTGTGCCCTGCACTGTGCCCACCTCCCCCCACCTCTGGGGCAGGCCCACCAGCCTAGGATCACCCCTTCTACCTGGAGCCTGGGGCGGGAGTGGGGATGAGCCTGGCAGGTGGGCCAAGCCCACCACAGCTCTCCCCTGGGGAAGGGGGAGTCACGGGGGCGCCAGGGGCGGGAAGGTTGAGCCCAGGCCGACTCAAAGGGATGGAGACATACACGCACACACACACACTTCAAGGCACACCCATGCGGATGTGCACACGGGTACCTAGACACGCTGAGAGAGACGGAGAGGCCCCTGCGGGTCAGCCCTGCCGCGTCAGGAAGGGGAAGGAGGCCAGACGGGCAGGGGGGCCCCTCTGACAGCAGTAGGAGGGGCGGGAGGAAGGGCAGAGGAGGTGAGCTCGGAGCACATGGATGCAGATGTAGCTTCGCCTCCGCCCAGATGGGGCTGCCTGGGCAGTCAGAGGCCCCAGAACCAGGCAGAATCAGGCCACATGGCGGAGCCTCCAGGTGGGAAGGCGTCTCAGAAGCACCCCTTGTCACTCCATCTGATGCTGGGCTCTCACCCAAACTGCTGCTGCCTCTCCTTGCACACCTCCAGTGACGAGGAGCTCACTACTTCATGGGGCCCCAAGTTCAGCTGCCTTCTCTGCTGATCTCACCTCTGTCCCTTTTCAGCCTTTGTCCTCGCTTCTCAAAGCCAGGCTTTTCCAGCTTCCTTTTAAAAGCCCTTCCTTTTCCATCTCTTCCTTTTAAAATTGGACCTCCCCTGCCCCCACCCCCACCCCCCCAGCCTGGCTCCAGCTTTCCCTCTAAACCTGCAGAACAGATATAACCCAGTCTGCCCACTGTCATCAACCAGCCTGGCCCTTCCGGGCTTTTCTTCTTCCACAAACTTCCACAGGGTCTCAGTCGTTGTCCCGCGTCCTTCTGCAGCCTCAGGCAGCCCAGGTTCTGTGCCATCTCTTGGTCCTGGATCTCCACTGGTCCCTTAAAGCAGCCACTCTGTCCTTTTGAGGGTTGGTCCCCTTTCTCCTCTTGGGCCCATATAGTCAAGTCGTGCTGGGGGCACTTGGAGCAGGTCTGGGGTAGATGCTCCCTGCCCAGTAGACCTGGCCCTTCTCTCCCAGACTCTTTATGTTGAAAGAAACCTCAGGAATGGATCAACTAGTCTGCCCGTTATTGCGCAGCTGGAAAACTGGGCCAGGAGAGGGCCAGGGACAGGCCTCTCAGTTAGTCAGGAAGAGAGCCGGAGCAGAGAAAAGGGGCACCACGCCAGCTCCTCGTCCTCTGTGCCTGGTGAACAGCCTCCGGGTTGGGGGACATGACTCCTCTTAGTAGACTTGCCCCCCCGGGCCTCATAAACCCCAAGTCCTACCTGGGCTCTGCCTCTGCCATGACACTGCCCCCTGCCAGGAGCTGGTACAGGGCACACATGCCGATAACCTGCAGGTTGTCAAAGCCAGAGGGTCCTCAGCTCCCTGTGCCAGAGACACCCCGTCAGCTGGTTTAGGTTAACTCCTTCGCGCTACTGCGGCTTCCTCCAGGCTCTGATGACCACGCTGCCCGACCCTGGGCTGGGTGTCGGGCAGATGAGCAAGATGTAGGGCCCCGTTTGAGGACCTCTCTCCTGGGAGGAGAGACATACACATTCTGTCCCAAGCCTTTCCAGACATTGTTGGGGACCCATTTCTCAGATGAGGAACCTGAGGCTCAGAGAAGGCTGCCCAGCAGAAGCACACGGGACCAGTCAGGCTTTCTGGGGTTGGGGCGAGTTGAGATGACTGGGTTCTGTCCACTTCATGTAGGAAAGCACAGCCTTGACCTGGGGCGGGGAAGGTGAGTGGCCAGGACCACCCCCACCCCTGCTGTGATGTGGGGCCACCATCACATGGTGCCTGGGTGGGAAGCCAGGGGAGGGGACATGACAGACTGTTCTCTGGAGGAAGAGGGAGAAAGTGAGGGGTTGGGGGGAAGTGTCAGAGGAAAGTGGAGTTCTGCTTCCCTTTGGGAAAGCTGAGGCTCAGAGGGAGGAAGGGATCTGCTCCTGGTAACACAGGGAGTGTTACCACCTCCGCCATGGAGCCCTCCAGGGAGGCCACACAGAAGGACACTGGTTCTAAAGGTCAGACCACAGGCCCAGCAGAGCCTATAGAGAAAGGGCCAGTGCCAGTGGGCTGGGCATCTCGGGAGGCTTCCTGGAGGTGGCGACGTGGGGAGTCCACCATGTCCAGATGAGCAGGCCCTGGCAATGAGGTTCGGGGGAAGGAGAATTGGCTGACCTCTGCCCGGCCCCAGCCTGAGCTCTGGGCACCACCTGGGGTGAGACTCTCACCTCCCATCTTTGAGAACCTGCAGCTCTGGGGCTCACTCTGCCCTGCGGGCAAGGGGGAGGGCCATGCTCACAGATGTGCACACAGATACACACACACACAGCCAGACACGCACGAAGGCTCACAGACCCACATTCACAGACACGCCGCCTGGGGGCTGGGGAAGTAGAAGGGACCCCCAAACCTTTGGCCCTTGGACGGCGCCATTGCCAGTGGGCCTCTCTGCCATGGCTGCCCCACCGGGGTCCCACAGGAACCCAGCTCAGCCAGGTGTGGGGCCCCGGCCGCCGGCCATTCCTGTTCTCCTTGTACAGACTCTCACTGTCCACCCGCCATCCCCAGACACATTTTATTTAATAACTTGTCATTGTTAAATTATTTATTAGCGTTTACCACATCACCACCCCCACCCTGCCCTCCACTCTCACCTTCTGCCTCTTCCCACGAAAGCAGAAAATGGAAACAACAGAAAAAGACGAGACATCAGTATATTTGTAAATAAACCAACCTGTACACGCCTGTGGTGCCTCTCCTTGGGGGGAGGGGCTGTGCGGGGCCTGAGCCAGTCCTGCCTGAGACGCCAGCAGATTTCTCAGTGGGCGCCAGGGTCAGCAGGTCAGGAAGGGAGAGCCTGGGGTCCCTGGTCTTGCCCAACACATTCCCTTGTTCCATCCTATAATCATCACCTCCCCATCCTCGTCCTGTCCCAACCCCGACCCATCACCATCCTTGAAACAAATGCCTCCCTCCCGTTTCAATCATCCCTTTCCCCAACACACTCAACCAACCACTGCAGGGGCCCCTTAAGTGCCAGCCACTAGGCTGAGAACTGGGATTGGTCCCTGCCTCATGGAGGTAGACAATGTGATGTGAGCTCAGCCTTGTTACAGGGGTACCCAACCTCATCTGGAAGGACGGAGCATCATGGAAGGCTTCCTGGAAGAATCTGCATATTAAGCTGAGATGGGAAGTTGGCTGGTGCAGGGGGACTGGGTGAGGAGGAGAAGGAGTGTCTGCAAGTTCTTCAAGCTTATGCAAACACCTCAGGTGCAGGCAGAATCTTGTGACTCTCCTAAACTGCAAGAATAGCTAAGTTTGGGGCTGGGGGAGAAGCATGAGGCCAGAGGCAAAGCCAGACCATCCATGGTCTTGCTGCTGAGTGGAGAATGGATCCAAGTAGGTCAGGTGGACTGGACAAAGATGGGAGTCAATGGGTCACCTAGGCGACAGATGATGACGGCTCTGACTAGGGTGGTAACGGGAGAAAGAAGGAAGGAAATCCTGGAGATTCTGTGAGAGGGGAGTGAAGGAAACATCGAAGTTACTGGATCGCCAGGATGGGGGTCCCTGGAGCACTCTGATTTGGGGCACAGGGAGCTGATGGTCTCTGGGGCATCCATGAGCTTTCAGGGGCAGGGCTGAGCCTCAAAGGGGCCAGACCTGAGCACCCAGGTGTTCAACAACCAGATAGCTGGTCACTGAGACACAAGGTGGGTGGGATCACTCGGGGGACTGCGACAGGGAGAATGAAGCTGAGGCCAAATCCTGAGGAATCACGAGGGCTCGAGACTGGATCCAGGGGAGATGGTGGCCCTGGGATCCAGGGGAGATGGTGGTTAGGGTGGGGTCGGGTGGTGTGCGGAGATGGCAAAGACTCAAGGAATTTGGTTCTCAAAGTATATTCCTTGAGGTCTTGAGGTTCCCTAGAGTACCTTGGGGAATACCAGTGTGTGCACATGTGCAAGCACATGTTGATGATGGCTCCGTGGGTCGGTTTGCCTGGGTAGGTTGTGCAGGAAGCTGGGTGTCTGCAGGTGATCAGTGTCTGGTGTGCAGCTGGCTGTCTAGATCTGCCTATGGAGTCAGGAGTCTCAGACTTGTGTCTGTGCGTAGGTGAAGACGTTTGCGCATCCACTCCTGGGTGTATCATTGTACATCTCTGCCTGGCTGTGCATCCAGGAGGCCCCAAGGCCGCAGACCTGAAGTCCTCCTCCCCACCTTGTCTGGCTGCTCCTTCTCAGCCACTTCCCCGTTCCCACAGCCAGGAGCACCTGGGAGCATCTGGAGCCCCTCTCTCTCTGCCCACGGGCACAGCACCCCCTGGGGAAGGCTGCACCCCACCTTCTCCTGCAGCCTCGGGCAACTCGCAGCCCCGGGGGCTCCTGGGCTTGTTCATTGCCTCCCCCAAGGTTCCACTTTCAGAAGGGAAACCCAAGGCTCAGAAGGAGGACATGACCAGCTTGGTATGACAAAGCGAAAAAGGGGCAGCAAAAGCATGGCTCAAAACCAGGTTCAGCTGCAAACCCATGGCCTGGACATCACCCCGGCTGCCTCCCCAAGCCCGCACTCTGGCCCTGCAACCTGGTCCTCCAAGGTCAGGCCCAGGGACCCAGGAACCTCTTCCCTTCCGAATGGCCTCACTGAGGCTCAGAGAAATTGAGTCACTTGGTCCAGACTGCAGCAGCATGGAGGCAGGACTATCTTGGGTCTTCCGTCCACATCCCAGGCCTGGGCTTCTGTGAGAGGCGCCTCCCAGACCCCTCCCCATCCCACGCCCCAGCAGTGAGCTGACAGCTCTCTCGCCGACAGCAATCATTTAAAATCCTGTCACTAAAACATGTTTGGGTGGGGGGTGGACAGTGGGCTGTGCTAATCCACTGCTCCCCTCTCTCCTGCCTGTCTTCTCCCCCCAGCCCAGAGCATGAAGTCAGGGGAGATGGAGGAAATGTAGGCCCGATCTGGAGACAAGAGCGTGTGAGACAAGGTCTTTCTCCAGGCCCCTCTTTCAGAGGACCGATTCTAGCCAAGTCCATGCCACTGCCAGTGATAGACTTCAGCCTACCGACCCTCACAATCCAGAACAGCTCTTATCCCATTGTACAGATGAGAAAACTGAGGCTTGGAGAGCAGTAAGTTGCTCCAGGGTGATTCTTCCCAGGAATCTGGGGTTGGAGAGGGTCTAGAGTCGAGGAGAGGGGTGGTCCCAGGAGAGGAATATGATTCTGAGCCCACCTTAGAAAGCTGGTCCTGAAGGGTGTGAGGCCCAGCCAGGTCCTACCTCTGGAGCTCACCACTGTCGCCTTCCCTGAGAAAACTTCGGGTGTGAGGCCTGGACTGGAGTGGGTGAGGTCTGGGCAACAGCTAGGTGGAATGTGAATCTACCAGGACAGGTGGTGGTGAGACGCGTGGTCCGACAGGCCTTAGGAGGGTGGTCTGAAGGAGAGCGGCTGCAGTCCCCCAGCAGGATGAGAGGGGCGCCCCCCCGGGCTCGGGCAATGTAGTTGGCCGGCCTGTCCATGGCTGACCTGCTAAAAGGTTCGACGGGCACTGAAGCAGAGAATTAGGTGACCGAGGGGCTCCACTCACTGCTCTGGGTACAGCCACTGGGGGTGTTCGCCATGAACCCCACATTGTGCTGAGCCTCACATGTCTTGTTCCACTTTCCCCTCAAAGCCCCATGGGGCGGAAACAATCGCCACTTCCACTTGACAGTGAAGTCTTGCTCTTCGCAGTTCCTCTCACTCTGCCAGGCCAACGCTGCTCTCCTCAGATGCCCTCTTTGGCCTCTGAGTGTCCCAGACCCCATGCCAGGCAGACCTTGACCCTGGGCACTGACGGATGGACAGGGAACTCTATGTATGGCTTTGACTGCAGGGCAGCCCCTGGGGCTTGGAGACAGCCCACAGATTGCTCATCCCTTTTGGTCTTCATCCTTTGCACGGCAGACCCTCCCAGGACCCATGCCCATCTGGGAAGAAGACAAGAAGGAGCTCGGAGAGAAGCACCAAGGCCTCAAAGCTGGGGGAGGGGGGCTCATGGGCTGTGCCTGGGGAATCAGGGGAAGCCTCCTGGAGGGGGGGATAGCACAACAAGTGCTCAGAGGTGGGAACTGCAGAGGGACCACTGAGACGGGGCACACCCAGGGTCCTAAAGCCAGAGATGGCAGGAGGTGAGATGCCCTCGCTGGGCATGCCAGGGGCAGTCAGGCCCTTGGCAGTGGGAGGATGCCTGACACAACCCACGCTCTTGATTTAGCTGAGAATAAAGCGAGCATGTTTGAATAATAGAGAGGGCATATGTGAAGTACCTATATGTGGCATGCGGGCTCAGTCACTTCAGTCGTGTCTGACTCTTTTGCGACCCCATGGACTGTAGCCTGCAAGGCTCCTCTGTCTGTGGGATTTTCCAGGTAAGAATATTGGAGTGGGTTGCCATGTCCTCCTCCAGGGGATCTGCATCACTCAGGGATCAAACCCATGTCTCCTGCATTGCAGGCAGATTCTTTACCACTGAGCCACTGGAGTAGCCTATTTGTGGCCTAAAGAGGAATCATAAAAACAAAAAACCTCTGGACCCATTCCTTCAATAAAGAAGATATAACTTTTAATTCCTTGGAGACCATGATGTGCCCCGCCATGGTTCCAGAAACCCCTATCGCTTCATTTGAAAAACTCTCATCCCAATCGAAGCCAAATCAACCTTGGAATGAAGCTTAGGAAGTTCCTAGCACAGAATCTATTAACAGCAAGAAAGGGCAGGAGTCCCTCACGCAGATCCTGTCCCTCCTGTCTGCACAGAATATCCAGGCGCCTTTCTGTGGGCAGCACCCTGCTTTCATTTCTTACGTCCCTTAGGGGTACTTTGCTACTGAATAGGAAATCCCAACATACTGGAAGCTCATTTGAATTTTTCTTCTGAACCTGCAGTCATCCATCAGGCCACGAGGTGGCGACCGGGAGTCAGGCAGGTGAGAGCTGAAACATGGGTTAGGCTCAAGAGACGATGCAGCCTTCAGATCTTGGCCAGAGAAGGGAGGAGGGAAGAAACTCTCCTTCTGGGACGTTTCTGCATGCCAAGCCCCATGCGAGAGCTTTATATGGACGATACCACGCATTCTTCAGCATTCCAATTTTGTAGAACAAGAAAGTAGGCTCAGAGATGTTAAGGAACACTCCTGAGGCCAGCACAGCTCGGAAATGGCAGAACTGGGATTTGAACCAGAGCTGGGGCAGTGACAGAGACAGAGGAGGAGGAAAATGAGGGGAAAGGGAGGGGGAAAGAGCAGCATCTTCTTGCTTCAGAGATTCCCAGCCTTGTTTGTCTGTCTGACTCTTCACACTCACCTGCGAGGCGCCTTCTGGCACTACCCCCATTTTGTTGATAAGGAAACTAAGGCTCAGGGAGCTGCGTATCCTCAGCGCCCCAGCTCCTGGGGAATCAGCCCTCCCTGAGCAGAGGGAGGCACACAGGGGAGAGGGGAGGACTGGCAAGCACCCCGCTGCCTCGCTGGGCCCCTTCCCCTGTACCCCTCCTTCAAGACCCAGGAAAGCCTCATTTCCAGGCACACGAAGGGGACCCCCTCACCAGGGCAAGACCCAGCTCCACCCTCAGTGTGCAGAGACCCTTGTGTGCTTCCAGAACACAGGATGCAGGTCACGGCTGGGGGCCCCGGATGTGAGGGTCAGTATCTCATTCTGATCATTTCAGTCCCTGTGGTCTACCAATGAGGGGGCAACTGTTCTGGTGGGTGCCTGGGGCTCTGGTGTCTGAGGGGACCCCACCCTGTCCAGCTTCAGAGAATGAGAAGTGAGAGCAATGTTGTCAAGTTCCAGTCCCAGCTCTGCCACTCGCTGGCCACGTGACCTTGGGCAAGTCGCTTAACCACCCCCAGCCCTGGTTCCTTTGTGAACCGAAGGATGAGCACAGAGCCATTGTGAGGGTCACATGAGCAAGTGAACCAGGAGTTCAAACAGTGGGGCTGACTATTCATGGATACCCCTCCCTCTGCCTAGCCCGGAAGCTAACTCAGCTCAGAACACTGAACCAAGAGGGGCCTAAGGGCCTTGAAAAGTCAAAGTGTTTGTTGCTCAGCTGAGCCCAACTCTTTGTGACCCCAAGGACTGTCCACCAGGCTCCTCTGTCCACGGCATTCTCCAGGCCAGAATACTGGAGTGGGTTGCCATTCCCTTCTCCAGGGGATCTTCCCAACCCAGGGATCGAACTTCAGTCTCCTACATTGCAGGCAGATTCTTTACCATCTGAACCACCAGGGAAGCCGTTGAAAGAGGTGGATATGGGGTGGTCTTTGGCACTGACACTGGCAAGGCTCCACCTACCCATTAAAGCTACAGTGTAAAGCTCTCGCATGGGGCCTGGCATGACAGGGAAGCTTCCAGGAGCTGGGCTTCCTGTGATACCAGCCTTCCTTCCCCATGCTCTGAGACTAACAGACACCTGGGCCTCCAGGGCCATTCCAGAAGAGGCATTGGGGCACAGTCAGTGGGAGCTTGTCCCTGCCAGTCAGCCAGGCCTGAGCCTCAAGGCACAAGTTACAGGGATGTTGGTAGCTGTCATCTCAGGTCTTGGCCACAAGTACCTGCCTGGTCCCCTCTGGTCCCACACACACGGAAGGGAATCCTCTCTGGTTCACCCACAGCTGGAACTGGGAGGCTGTGCCGCAGGGCCAGGCAGTGGGGGTACTTCATAAGCAACAGCGTTCAACTGAAAAAGTGAATTACTGGTGCCGAGTTACTAATGAGCAAATAATCAAGTTATACCCCTCAGAAAAATGTCCACAAACAGAGTGACTGTGACATGAGCAGAAACCTGCTCTGCAAAGCAAAGTGAAGCTGCAACTCTGGAAGAAAGCAACTTACTGCATCAGGTCTTTTTTGCTTATAAAAATACTCTGCCAACAATAAGTCATAATGCTAACAATGATGATAACCAGAATAATGATAGCTGCTGAGTCCTGAGTAGTTATCATAGGCCAGTGCCTCTAGATATGATCTCATTGCCTTTTCACTCAAAGTATTATCATCCCCATTTTACAGATGAACATGCTGAGGCTATGACAGGTGGAGCCTGTTCAACTTCACAAAGCTGGTGAGTGGCAGATCCTGAGAGCAACTCACCAGTGTAAACAAGCAACTCTGCCTACAAGGAAGACCAGGACAGACAGGAAAAGCCCCAAAGATGATGCAACTCTGCCTTTCTGAGGGGGGTGGGGCAGACTTCACCAGACCAGGTTCCAAGCCAAGGAGTGCAATGGAATGGCCAGAGAGACAGAGGTGGAAGCTGTATCCCAGGACAACAGGAGTGAGGACTCAACAGCAGGGCTGTGAGGTGTGGCCAGTCCTAAGCTGCCTCCCAGGTGCTGGCCAGCAGGTTGGCTCAGACAGGCCAGGACAAGAGAAGCAGGGAGAAAGGGAGACTGCCAGCCAGAAAGCCACCCTCCCTCTCATGGCTGGCCCTGTCTATCACAGACAGGACTTCTGCCTGTGCATCATTGCCTCATGCTGTCCAGAAGGGAACAGCAGAGCTTAGAGTGGTGCAGCCACTTACTAAATTCACACAGCCAGTCTAGACTAGGAACCTAGAAAGTTGATGAACATCAGGCAGGTCAGGAGAAGAAGCAGGAAGAAGTAGGGGTCATCCATTGGGGAGGCCAGTAGAGAAGCAGATTAGGAGCTGAGCTGGAGGCTGGACTGGGATCCCTGGGAGCCTGGCCACACTTCCTGAACCCTTTCCAAATCCCTCCGGAAGGTGGGCACCTGTGATGACTCCTCAAAGCCACCTGCTCAGGAGTGGGCCTGGCCAGCAGCACCATGGCAGGGCGGACTCTCCTCCCACTGAGCAGGAAGATCATTAAGACAAACTACTGAGGTTTTTCCCCTGCAGTTTTTACTTTATATTAGTTGGCCGCTGTGTTGCTTGATACAATAAAGTTTATGATTATCTTTCCCAGGAAATGTAACTTTCTTCATTAGCTAATGTTCCTCTTTGTTCTGTTTAATGCTTTTGGCCTTGAATTCTACATTGATAATAATGCTGGTACCCCTACATTCTACACGTGTGTGTGTGTGTGTGTGTGTGTGTGTGTGTATGTACACTTTCAGTTCAGTTCAGTTCAGTCGCTCAGTCGTGTCTGACTCTTTGCGACCCCATGAACACAGCACGCCAGGCCTCCCTGTCCATCACCAACTGCCGGAGTCTACCCAAACCCATGTCCATTTAGTCGGTGATGCCATCTAACCATCTCATCCTCTGTTGTCCCCTTCTCCTCCTGCCCTCAATCCCTCCCAGCATCAGGGTCTTTTCAAATGAGTCAGTTCTTCACATCAGGTGGCCGAAGTACTGGAGTTTCAGCTTCAATCAGTCCTTCCAATGAAGGACCATCAGTCCTTCCAATGAACACCCAGGACTGATCTCCTTTAGGATGGACTGGTTGGATCTCCTTGCAGTCCAAGGGACTCTCAAGAGTCTTCTCCAACACCACAGTTCAAAAGCATCAATTCTTCGGCACTCAGCCTTCTTCACAGTCCAACTCTCACATCCATACATGACCACAGGAAAAACCATAGCCTTGACTAGACAGACCTTTGTTGACAAAGTAATGTCTCTGCTTTTTAATATGCTATCTAGGTTGGTCATAACTTTCCTTCCAAGGAGTAAGCGTCTTTTAATTTCATGGCTGCAGTCACCATCTGCAGTGATTTGGGAGCCCCCCAAAATGAAGTCTGACACTGTTTCCACTGTTTCCCCATCTATTTGCCTTGAAATGATGGGACCAGATGCCATGATCTTAGTTTTCTGAATGTCGAGCTTTAAGCCAACTTTTTCACTCTCCTCTTTCACTTTCATCAAGAGGCTCTTTAATTCTTCTTCACTTTCTGCCATAAGGGTGGTGTCATCTGCATATCTGAGGTTATTGATATTTTTCCCAGCAATCTTGATTCCAGCTTGTGCTTCTTCCAGCCCAGCATTTCTCATGATGTACTCTGCATATAAGTTAAATAAGCAGGGTGATAATATACAGCCTTAAGGTACTCCTTTTCCTATTTGGAACCAGTCTGTTGTTCCATGTCCAGTTCTAACTGTTGCTTCCTGACCTGCATATAGGTTTTTCAATAGGCAGATCAGGTGGTCTGGTATTCCCATCTCCTTCAGAATTTTCCACAGTGTATTGTGATCCACACAGTCAAAGGTTTTGGCATAGTCAATAAAGCAGAAATAGATGTTTTTCTGGAACTCTTTTGCTTTTTCCATGATCCAGAGGATGTTGGCAATTTGATCTCTGGTTCCTCTGCCTTTTCTAAAACCAGCTTGAACATCTGGAAGTTCACAGTTCATGTATTGCTGAAGCCTGGCTTGGAGAACTTTGAGCATTACTTTACTAGCATGTGAGATGAGTGCGATCATGCGGTAGTTTGAGCATTCTTTGGCATTGCCTTTCTTTGGGATTGGAATGAAAACTGATCTTTTCCAGTCCTGTGGCCACTGCTGAGTTTTCCAAATTTGCTGACATATTGAGTGCAGCACTTTCACAGCATCATCTTTCAGGATTTGAAATAGCTCAACTGGAATTTCATCACCTCCACTAGCTTTGTTTGTAATGATGCTTCCTAAGGCCCACTTGACTTCACATTCCAGGATGTCTGGCTCTAGGTGAGTGTGAGTGATCACACCATCATGATTATCTGGGTCATGAAGATCTTTTTTGTACAGTTCTTCTGTGTATTCTTGCCACCTCTTCTTAATATCTTCTGCTTCTGTTAGGTCCATACCATTTCTGTTCTTTATTGAGCCCATCTTTGCATGAAATATTCCCTTGGTATCTCTAATTTTCTTGCAGCGATCTCTAGTCTTTCCCATTCTATTAATATCTTTGTCTATGTCCAGCCCTTTATTTTACAATCTTTGGTGGGGTTTTTTTTTTTTTTGTCATTGTTATTCCTTATTTTTTTAAATATATAACTGGATTTCATTTTTATTTTTGTTATATTTTATATATACACAAAACCTATAACTGATATAAGTTGTGAAGTGTAATAAGATAAATACCTATGAACCCAACTAGGGCATTACCAAACACAGGAGCTAGGACACACCCAGGACCACTGAGCCTTCCTGTGTATTCCAGCCAACTTTCTCTACACCTCATCCCAAAGATAACCACTATCTTGTATTTTGTGTTTATCATTGCCTTGCTTAAAAAAAAAACTAATTCCCGATCCCATAAAATTATTTTTTTTTCAGCTTTCCATGTTTTTGAATTTTATACTAGCAGTATACTATGTGGAGAAGGCAATGGCACCCCACTCCAATACTCTTGCCTGGAAAATCCCATGGACAGAGGAGCCTGGTAGGCTGCAGTCCATGGGGTCGCGAAGAGTCGGATACGACTGAGCGACTTCACTTTCACTTTTCACTTTCATGCATCGGAGAATGAAATGGCAACCCACTCCAGTGTTCTTGCCTAGAGAATCCCAGGGACGGCGGAGCCTGGTGGGCTGCCGTCTATGGGATCGCACGGGATTGGACACGACTGAAGTGACTTAGCAGCAGCAGCAGCAGCAGCAGTATACTAAGTCGCTTCAGTCGTGTCCAACTCTATACGACCCCATAGACAGCAGCCCACCAGGTTCCCGGGTCCCTGGGATTCTCCAGGCAAGAACACTGGAGTGGGTTGCCATTTCCTTCTCCAACGCATGAAAGTGAAAGTGAAGTTGCTCAGTCGTGTCCGACTCTTAGCGACCCCATGGACTGCAGCCCTCCAGACTCCTCCGTCCATGGGATTTTCCAGGCAAGAGTACTGGAGTGGGGTGCCATCGCCTTCTCCATACTATTCATAGTCTTCTACTAGTTCCATTTTTATACAATATTGCTGCCGACATTCATCCATATTACTGCATGTGGCCATTATTCGTTGCTATACAATATTCCATTTATTAATTCTCCTATTGCAGATACTTGGGTTTTTCCAATCTTTCATTAAAATAAACAGTGCTACCATGAGTGTCCATCTACATGAGTCCTGATGCACACACACTCGAGTCTTTCAAGAGCATAGCCTGGGGGGGAGTTGCTAGGCTGCTGGGATATGCACGGGGTCAGCTTGTCAGACAGCGTTTCCCACGTGATTTTACTGTTTACACTTCCAACCGCAATTAAGACGAGTTCTCATTGCTCCACATCCTTGACAGTACTTACCCGTTTTGATCTGCCCCAAAGGATCTACTATTAGCGAGGCTGAGCATCTTTTCAGATGTGCATTCTACATCGGTGTGTTTTCTTTGGGGATATACCTGTTTATGTCTTTCACTCAATTTTCTTTTGGGTTGTTTGTCTTTGGTGTATTTATTTATAAGGTTGTTTGTAAGAACTCTATTCTAGATACAAATTCTTTGCTAGTTATATGTGCTACAAATAACTTCTTCTAGCTTATGGAATACAAGGTCTTTAATATATCCATCTGAAGGCAGAGTTCCAAAGAATAGCAAGGAGAGATAAGAAAGCCTTCCAAGTGATCAATGCAAAGAAATAGAGGAAAACAATAGAATGGGAAAGACTAGAGATCTCTTCAAGAAAATTAGAGATATCAAGGGAACATTTCATGCAGAGATGGGCTCAATAAAGGACAGAAATGGTATGGACCTAACAGAAGCAGAAGATATTAAGAAGAGGCAGCAAGAATACACAGAAGAACTGTACAAAAAAGATCTTCATGACCCAGATAACCACAATGGTGTGATCACTCACCTAAAGCCAGATACCCTGGAATGCGAAGTCAAGTGTGCCTTAGGAAGCATCACTATGAACAAAGCTAGTGGAGGTGATAGAATTCCAGCTGGGCTATTTCAAATCCTAAAAGATGATGCTGTGAAACTGTTGCATGCAATATGCCAGCAAATTTGGAAAACTCAGCAGTGGCCACAGGACAGAAAAAGGTCAGTTTTCATTCCAATCCCAAAGAAAGGCAATGCCAAAGAATGTTCAAACTACCACACAATTGCACTCATCTGGTGGCTCAGAGGGTAAAGCATTTGCCTACAATGTGGGAGACCAGGGTTTGATCCCTGGGTTGGGAAGATCCCCTGGAGAAGGAAATGGCAACCCACTCCAGTACTCGTGCCTGGAAAATTCCATGGACTGAGAAGCCTAGTAGGCTACAGTCCATGGGGTCGCAAAGAGTCAGACATGACTGAGGAACTTCACTTCACTTCACTTCACTTCATATTCTAGCAAAGTAATGCTCAAAATTATCCAAGCTAGGCTTCAATAGTATGTGAACCAAGATCTTTCAGATGTTCAACCTGAACTAAATCCAGAAAAGGCAGAGGAACCAGAGATCAAATTGCCAACATCCATTGGATCATAGAAAAGGCAAGAGAATTCCAGAAAAACATCTACTTTTGCTTCATTGACTATGCTAAAGCCTTTGACTGTGTGGATCACAACAAACTGGAAAATTGCTCAAGAGATGGGAATACCAGACCACCTTACCTGCCTCCTGAGAAATCTGTATTCAGGTCAAGAAGAAGGCAGTTAGAATCAGACATGGAGCAACGGACTGGTTCCAAATTGGGAAAGGAGTACATCAAGGCCATATCTTGTCAGCTTGTTTATTTAACTTATATGCAGAGTACATCATGCAAAATGCCAGACTGGATGAAGCACAAGCTGGAATCAAGACTGCCGGGAGAAATATCAACAACCTCAGATATGCAGATGACACCAGCCTTATGGCAGAAAAGAAAGAAGAACTAAAGAGCCTCTTGATGAAAGTGAAAGAGGAGAGTGAAAAAGCTGGCTTAAAACTCAACATTCAAAAAACTAAGATCATGGCATCCGGTCCCATCACTTCATGGCAAATAGATGGGGAAACAATGGAAACAGTGACAAGACTTCATTTTCTTGAGCTCCAAAATCACTGCAGATGGTGACTGCAGCCATGAAATTTAAAAATGCTTGGTCCTTGGACGAAAAGCTATGACAAACCTAGACAATATATTAAAAAGCAGACATTACTTAACCAACAAAGGTCCGTTTAGTCAAAGCTATGGTTTTTCCAGTAGTCATGTATGGATGTGAGAGATTGGACCATAAAGAAAGCTATGAAAGTCACTCAGTCGTGTCTGACTCTTTGCGACCCCATGAACCGCAGCATGCCAGGCCTCCCTGTCCATCACCAACTCCCTGAGTCCACCCAAACTCATGTCCATCGAGCTGGTGATGCCATTCAGCCATCTCATCCTCTGTCGTCCCCTTCTCCTCCTGCCCCCAATCCCTCCCAGCATCAGGGTCTTTTCCAATGAGTCAACTCTTTGCATCAGGTGGCCAAAGGATTGGAGTTTCAGCTTCAGCATTAGTCCTTCCAATGAACACCCAGGACTGATCTCCTTTAGGATGGACTGGTTGGATCTCCTTGCAGTCCAAGGGACTCTCAAGAGTCTTCTCCAACACCACAGTTCAAAAGCATCAATTCTTCAGTGCTCAGCTTTCTTCACAGTCCAACTCTCACATCCATACATGACCACTGGATAAAACCATAGCCTTGACTAGACGGACCTTTGTTGGCAAAGCAATATCTCTGCTTTTCAATATATTATCTAGGTTGGTCATAACTTTCCTTCCAAGGAGTAAGCATCTTTTAATTTCATGACTGCAATCACCATCTGCAGTGATGTTGGAGCCCCCAAAAATAAAATCTGACACTGTTTCCACTGGTTACATTTAGGCATGTTTAACCACCATTTCTTCTTCAGGAGTATACAGATAGTCTTGGGTTTTTGGTCTTCCACTTAGATTTTACAGTTAGTAAAGTATTTTTAAAAATTCTACTGGGGAGAATCCTCGGGCAGTCCAGTGATTAGGACTCTGCTCTTCCACTGAAGCGGGCAGAGGTTTGATCCCTGGTTGGGAACTAAGATCTCACATGCTTCAAGGTACAGCTTAAAAAATTGAAAAAAAAAATTTTTTTTTTAAATTTTATTAGGGTTTTGATTGGAATGACAATCACTCTGTAGATCGATATGGAAGAATTGATAAAATACGATGAGTCCTTCTCTCCTTAAACAGAATAACTGCTGCTGTTTAGTCACTAAGTCATGATTCTACCATTCCATGGGCTGTAGCCCACCAGACTCCTCTGTCCATAGGATTTCTCAGGCAAGAATACTGGAGTGGGTTGTCATTTCCTTCTCCAGGGGATCTTCCTGACCGAGGGATAGAACCCGTGTCTTCCACATTGGCAGGCAAATTCTTTACCACTGAGCCACCTGGAAAGTCCCGAACAAGATAAATCTCCCTGTTTATTGGTCTTTTTTGATGTCTTTCAGTAAAGTAATATCATTTTCTGCAACAGGTCTTGCACATCTTTGATTAGATTTGTTTTCAGATCCCTTACTTTCTGTTGCTATCCTAAATGTTGTCTTTTTCTGAATTGTTTTATAAACAAGTATAGAAATGAGCAATTTTATTTTGAATATTATCTTTATATTCTGCCACCTTGAAAACTCATTAATCCTAATAACCTCTTGGTATATCATTTTGGATTGTTTTAATGTAGATAATCATCTCACCTAGAAGTGATAGCTTTGTTTCTTTCTAATCATTCTTCTTTCCTTCCTTTTCTTCTCTTTCTTGCTCTTTTTAAATATTAAACACATTGGCTAGGACCTTCACTAAAATGTTGATTAGGAGGATATTAAGATTCTTAGCTTGTTTTGTTAAGTATAATGCTTTTTACCTTTTATTAATAAGTATGATTTTGCTAGATTTTCCAAATTAAGAAAATTCCCTTATATTCCTAGGAAGGTAAGAATTTTAATCATGAAAGAATGTTGATTGTGATTAAATGATCTTTCTCCATAGATTTGCTCCTTTAACCTGTTAATGTCACTGCACATATTTACAATTCTATATACATTAATATCATTATAGACTATATAATACAAGCTGCTGCTGCTAAGTCACTTCAGTCGTGTCCAACTCTGTGCGACCCCATAGACGGCAGCCCACCAGGCTCCGCAGTCCCTGGGATTCTCCAGGCAAGAACACTGGAGTGGGTTGCCATTTCCTTCTCCAATGCATGAAAGTGAAAAGTGAAAGTGAAGTCGCTCAATCGTGTCTGACTCTTAACGACCCCATGGACTGCAGCCTACCAGGCTCCTCCCTCCATGGGATTTTCCAGGCAAGAGTGCTGGAGTGGGGTGCCATTGCCTTCTCCAATATAATACATACTAATATGTAATAAGTATCTATTATATATAACATTATAATATGATAATAACAATAATACTGTATTAATATATGACACATATTAATGTTAAACCACTCCTTATGTTCATTGTAGAAACCCAATTTGGTCATGATTTTTTAAATATTTTGCTGGACTCAGTCTTCTACTCTTTCTTGATTTTTGCATTTAGGTACACGAATGAGGTTGTCCTGGTTTGGGTAATAAAGTTATACTGGTTTCTCAAAGTGAACTGATGAGTGTTCCCTCTTTTCTATTCTCTGAAAGAATTTGCATAAAATTGTAATTTCTGTTCTTCAAATGTTTGAAATCACCTGGGCTTAATGTTTTCTATGTGGGACTAACAACTTATTCAACTATGTTTAGTGATTATAGGACTATTTAGGATTTTTTTTCTTCTTAAGCTGGTTTTGATAAGTCATGTGTTTCAAAGAATTTGTGCATTTTACCTATTTTTAAATTTATTAATACAAAGCTGTACATTCTCTTTTAAATCTTTGCTCTAGCTGTAGCAATATTTCCTTTCTCATCCTTAATATTATTGATCTATGCCTTTTAAAAAATTCTTTTTAAACTTTGCCAGACATTTATCTACTGTATTAGTCTTTCAAAGAACTAATTTTGGCCTTGTTGATTCCTTCTACTGTATCTTTATTTTTCTATTTTATTAACTTATGATGTTCTTTCCTCTACTTTCATTGAGTTCTTTTATTTTTTTTTCTATTTTTGTTAAGTTGGATGCTTAGCTAATTTTCAGCTTTCTTTTTAAAAAATATAAGCATGTAAGGCTTTAAATTTGCCTCAAACTTACCACTTACACTGCATTACAAAAGTTTTGCTATGCAATATTTTCATTCATAAGGACTTTAAACTTTTCCAGTGTGATTTTTTTTCTAATTTAAAAACACATGGAAATATTTTTATGCATTGTTTTATCATAGACTTTTGATCTAGTTGCATTATAGGTTACAGAAACATGATTTGTATGATACCAGATTATTATAATGTATTGAGAATTGTATTATGTTCTAGCATGTAGTCACTTTTTATGCGTTTCCCATGTATGGATGAAACCCTTTGTATTCTCTAATTGTTGGATTTAGGATTTTATCTACATCTATTTGTTCAAGTTTTTTAATTATGTAGTTAAAATCTTCTATATCTTAATTTTTTTCTTTACTTGACATATCAAGAACTATACGAGATATGTTGAAATCTTCCATAACAGTCATGGATTTATCCACTTTTCTCTGTAGTTCTATTCATTTTTCCCTTGTACATTTTGAGGTTATTTTATGAGTTGAATTGTTTTATCTTTCAAGTTCATTAAAACTTTAATCATTATTAGGAACTCTCTTTATCTCTTATAATAATATTTAACCTGATGACTATTTTTTGATACTAATGAAGCCACTCCAACTTTCCTTTGGTTGATATTTTTCCTCATGTATCATTTTGGATATCTTTATTTTCAGCCTTTTACTGTCCTTGTGTTTTTAGGAGTAACTTTTGTAGACAACATACAGCTGGATTTTTTAAAATATTTAATATTTTTAAACATTTGAGGAAGGGCGCATTGTCTCAGCATATTGTTTATTGTATTGCTGACTAACACTCACAGTGGCTTGTTTCCTTGTAGGTCATCACTGATTATTAGCTCATTTTTAATTTAATCTGTGGGAATCCTGAGGGCCTAAATTGGAGGTGCATTCCTACTGAAGGCATTTTCATTTAGTTGGGGCTGCTATTAACCTGAAATTGCTTTAGCCACCTTTAAGAGACCCTGGCACAATGCAGGCATTTCAAGTTAAGTTCTTTCACCTTGCCTCGGCCCTAAACTTAATTTGCCTATCACAGTGCTTATCTCAACATTTAGCTTGACTTTCCTATTTCCCTGTTAGTAACAACGTCATGCTTTAGTTTTAGCTCCCCGTTGCCTTGTTCAGTTTTTCTTGGCAGACAATGTTCAGTCCTTAGAGATTTCCCTTACTTTCTAACAAACCCACCAACGCATTCATTAAAAACAATGGTCCATTCTGCTTTATTTTTGTAATTCATGCAGAATCTAGTTGTATTTTAGTGGGAGGGCCTTTCAGAGTACCAGTTCACCATCTTGCCAAAAGTGGAAATCCCATGATGCTATTATTATCCCCATTTTACAGATGAGGGAACTGAGGCTCAGAAAATCAAATGTCTTGCTCAAGACTACAGAGCCAACCCAACCAGTGGCAGAGTCAAGACTAAGACCCATGCTGTCTCAGTCCAGAACCTGAACCTGAGTTTATCTAGGGGGTTGCTGGTCCCCTAGAAACATGTTTATAGGGTTGCAGCCTTGAAGTGCATGGGGCAGGCTCAGGCCAACACTCTGGGATAAACCCACAAACTTCTATTGAAGTGAAGTGAAGTGAAGTCACTCAGTCATGTCCAACTCTTTGCAACCCCATGGACTGTAGCCTACCAGGCTCCTCCGTCCAGGCAAGAGTACTGGAGCGGTTTGCCATTTCCTTCTCCAGGGGATCTTCCCGATCCAGAGATCAAACCCAGGTCTCCTGCATTGTAGGCAGATGCTTTACCATCTGAGCCACCAGGGAAGCCCTTAACTTCTACTGATCAAGGGACGATGAGGCCCAGTCTGGCCCAGAGCGCTCAGGCTCCAGCCATCTAGCAGTTCGGCAGCAGCTCAGCCAGAGTCTACATAGGGCGCTCAGCCCGCAGCTCCCACCCTGGGAAGGAAGCCAGCAGGAGCTTCCTGCACTCGGGTTTCCATGACAACCAGTCACCAAAAGGGATGAGATGCGAAAGCCACAGGCCGAGAGTAGAACATTTCTGAATCTTGAGTCTTCATTACAGGTGGGTCTTCTCCAGCCTTGGGAGCAATGTGAGAGGGATTTAGAGGAAAGAGAATTTATGTGAAGGAATAATGTTCACGCAAGCCCATAATGCCACTTGCCAGCCCCTTTCTCCTCACCCATACCCCAGTTATCATGGACTAAGGGTCCCAGGTCCAAAGAAGTTCAGAAACAGGCTGGGGCAGCCTGGTGCTAGGTCCCAAACAATACTGGTTCCCCTTCTTCATTTGTCAGTGATCCCTTCCTGCCTCCTCCTTCCAGGTTCTCATGCTCCTGTGTGAAGTGAAGGTCCTGCCCTCGGTGAGCAATCCGTCTAGTGCAAGAAGACCCAGACAGACCCGAACAGCTAATTACAATTAGGGGACAAGAAAGCACAGAAGCCATGAGAGCACAGAAGAGGCATTCCCTCCAGGAAGTCTTCCCAGAGCACAGGTATTTGCACTGGGCCTGGGGTGACAAAATTTTAGCCCAGTACAGAAGGGAGAGAAGGACATTCCAGGCAGAAGGAACCACACGCACTAGACTCAGAAGCACGAAGGAGCAAGGTCACTTTAGTAAAACAAGATGAGGGAGGCAGGAAAGGCAGTCTTGAACTGGATGCTGTGAACTTTGCCTTGATCCTGGGAGCAGCGGGCAGCCCTTACAGGGTTTTCCAAGGGTAGAACAGGGCCCTATTGTCATGACAGTATCGAGGATGGATACGAGCTTGTTGCAATAACACAAGGAGAGACCGCAGTAAGAAGGATGATGACTGAGGTGGCAGGGATAAGAGAGAGGGGACAGATTTGAGAGACGTGTAGAAGGACAAATCCAGAGGACTTGGTGAGAGATTGGTTGTGAGGAGTGTGCAAAACAGGAGTGTTAGCCAGGAGCAGGTGTGGGAGCAGGGGAGGGGCGGCTGTAACAGACCCTTGCCAGGTCGTGTGGAGGTGACCAATTTTCCCCAGGCTGCTGGTTGAGCTCCCTGGAGTGTGCTAGGCAGGACATGTCCTCTCCAGGTCAGTGCAGAAAAAAACTCGTTTCAGAGCCTTCTTCAGCAGCTTCAACCACCAGGTGGACAGTTCCAGCTGCCCTTCTGCCCCCACCCCCTGCTCTGAACCCTGGTGTCCCAGAGGCCCCCTCTGCCCCCCACAAGGGGCAATCTGGGCAGCTGGAGTCTCTCCCTGCCAGGCCAGGCGAGCCAAATTTCTGTTTGGGGCTGTGTTTCCTTCTGGTTATGTGCTAGTCACAAAGTTGTGTCTGGGGCTGCTTGATTGCCTAGCCTGGGCCGTATTAATAAGAAGTAGATTGTAGATAAACCAAGGTAATGATTAATCTTAGAAAGGGGCTCTGGAGTCAGACCCCCTAACTGTGTTCAAACCATTCCTCTACCCTAACTGGCTGGGTGTCTATGGGATCCTCGGATATTCCACGCCTCCCTCGAGCTCCTCTCCCTCGAGCTCCTCTTCTGTCCCACTCACCTCCTTTTCTCCCTCATGCACTCCAGGGCAAGACTCCCGCCCGTCCTCCCCCACACCCCCACCGGACCTGAACCTGGTGAGGAGTCCTGTCAGGCTCCTGAGAGAAGGGTGGGAGCCCACCTACCTCCCCAGCCCCTCCTTTCATCCTCAGCCCCCAACCTGATCCCCAGACAGGTGCCAGGCCGTCAGGGACCGGAGCGTGCCTGCCTGCCTCATCTGCAGACTGTACCTGACCCAGATCCGGACTTCGGGGCACCAGGGAAGCTGGAGTGACATTTGGCAAGGCCGCTGGGGCCCCAAAGTTGGTATCCATTTCTGCTCCTCTGGTTCCCTCTTCCAGTACCCCCCTCCGCCCCCAGACACCCCGACATTAGCTAGGAGCCAGAGGAGGGAGGTGTGGTGGGTGAAGGAGCCCGGAAAGGGGGCGGGGCCAGGCCCGAAGCTACAGGCAAACCCCACCCCTGGGCCCGGACAATCCGGACCCCCCACCTCCTCCGAGAAGGCCCCGGGGAACCAGAGTCCGGGCGGGGGGCAATCTCAGGCTGGCCGCCCCGCAGAGTCCGGCGTCCTGGGCCTGACCCGCGCCCCGCCGGGTGGAGTCACCCCTTGGCCCGGTAGGCTCCCCGACTCCGCACCCGCTTCCTCCCCGGGGCGGGGCCGGCGGCCACAAGCCAAGCGCCGTAAAATTTAAAGAGGTGAGAGAGACACTTCGCAGAAACCTCAGCAGTGCGGGGAAATGAAATAAGGCCTCCCTTCGGGGCGCCCGCCCCCGCCTGCGCCGCCCCGGCCCGAGGTCACCCCGGAGGGGTCCAGGTGCGGCCCCACGCTTAACACACCTCCCCACCCTTCGCAGGGCTGGGGTGGAGACACGCTCCCCTCCTCCCAACCGCCCCCATCGTGGGTGAGTGAGGCCAGGCACCCGGGATCCGGGGAGCCTTCAGGGAGCAACCTGCAAGGGTTCCAGGCTAGGGCTGTCTGGTCACTGTCCCTCATCCCCGCCAAGGCCGAGGGAGCATCCCCTCCCCCACGTGGAAAAGCAAACCCAGAAAAGCCCCACTCCCCCAACTTGTCTTGATGTTGCCTTTCTCGGTGTCCGATGGCGCTTCTGGTTCCCGCCGGCCCCTCCCCGTCCAGACCCCATCTTTCCCCCTCCCCACACCCCATGATGGATGGAGCCTTCAGGGAGCCAGTGCGGGCGGGCTCGGTTCAGGCGGAAATGAAGAGGATAAGATCTGCGAGCCGAGCCGCCGTGACACTGTGATATCCGCCTCGCTCGCTGCGCTCCGGGTGATGGATGGGCGGAGCACCCCCACCCCGGGGCCCGGTACGCTGTGGGGCCGAGGGTCCCCGCCCCGCGGCGCCAGAACCCCGCCCCCCACGACGGAGCTCAAGCTAGTGCAAGAGCGCACACACGCACGCACACACACACACACACACTCCATGGCGCACCTCCCAGAAACACCGCACTGCGGCCACACACGCAGCAGACTAACTCCCCCTTCCCAAACACTTAGCCCTCTACACATCTGGCCGTGCCCCAGGCACATATATGGGACTGTCCCCCTTCCCCTAACACACTCTCAGCAGACACTTCCCTGGCACACACACAAACAAGAATGCCCTTAGCGCAAATCACACCTTATCCATTTGCCCATCTGACTTCTCCTTGCCTGTGGACATACATCCCACATCCAGGCAGGCTGGACCTCCTTGCCCCCAATCCCGGTGTTTCTAGAGTCCCATGGACCACTCAGGAAGAGGGTGTGACCACTGTGAAACTCAGCCCTCTGTGGGGGTTTAGAACAGGGAACAGGACAACAGTTGCTACTTGTACTCGTCGTCTCACTGAGTGGGTCAGGCTTGGCATGGACAGCAGGCAGTACTAAGCCCTCTGTCTAAACAGGCCTCACCATCAGTGTTGCCATGGTTACCATCTTCTTAGGACTATCACACAGCAACATCATGGTTACTATGGTTGCAGGCACCTGCATCTCCCCCTTTTCTGCTTTGCTGCATTTACTTGCTGTCGCCAGTACCATTGATTCATTCACTCATTCCTGTATTCACTCATCCCCTCAATCTGCTCATCAACTAGGGATACAGAGAAGAGTAAATTAGTGCCCACCTTTGGGAGTACACAGTGGAATGGGGAAGATGAGAGGAAACCAACTAACGAGATTGTACATTCTGCAGAACCCTGAAGATCCATGAGGACTTGCTATATAGATGGTTTGATAGCAAGGACACTCAGGGAATACCATGCAGGGAGGGCAACAATAAGGGCGTGAAGCCACTGACAGCATTGTCGCCTCCACCAGCTGGTGCTCCCCCCTGTGCTTGGAGAGGAGAATACTCATCAGAGCTGGCAGTAAGGAGGGAGGGCCAGTTGGCACCACACTCTGAAGAAGCGTCAGTGACCCAAGATTCCCTGTGGCTTGGATCTGGGAGTCGGTCAGACCTGAGCTTGAATCCTGACTTTGCCAACCCCTAGCTTAGGGACTCTGGACGAATCATTTCTGCCCCGTGTCCAGTACTTAGCAAGTCATTGTTTTCTACGATTGTTATTTTAAACCATGCAAAGAGGCTTTAGAGAATCACCAGCATTAACACTTTTGGCCTCTAGGGGAAGTTCAAGTTCCTCTCCTCACTATCCAACCTCCTAACGCCAACCCCAGAGGAACCAATGTGAGTGGTTCAGGCCAAGGGTATTACTTACTGAAGGATGAAGCCAGGAAGTGGGGCTTTCCTAGAAACCTGTCCACGTGTGCATGATCTTTCCTTTGTCCACAGACTGACTCTCAGAGGGAAGAAATCCCTCTTTTACCTAGTGGAAAAAGGCCCACTCACCTAGACCAGGGGATTCAACATGGTAGTTTGAATCCAAGGTCTTAGGTGACTTTCTTTATCTAGGGTTTCCCATCAGAACAAATAGGATGGATTTTTGGAAACATGCATGCCTGAAAATTCTGACTCAGTAGGTCTTGGTTTGAGCCCTGAAAGAAGCTCATGCTGCTGCTTGGGCTGCTAAATCGCTTCAGTCGCGTCCGACTCTGTGCGACCCCATAGACGGCAGCCCACCAGGCTCCGCAGTCCCTGGGATTCTCCAGGCAAGAACACTGGAGTGGGTTGCCATTTCCTTCTCCAATGCGTGAAAGTGAAAAGTGAAAGTGAAGTCGCTCAATCATGTCCGACTCTTGGCGACCCCATAGACTGCAGCCTACCGGGCTCCTCCGTCCATGGGATTTTCCAGGCAAGAATACTGGAGTGGGTTGCCATTGCCTTCTCCAGAAAGAAGCTCATAGAGGGTTATAATCTGTACCCTGGTTAATTTCCCATATACCTTGGCTGCTTATGCCCTTAGGACCAATACTCAGTGGGTATCTTTGGTTCTGTCTGTGCAGCTCCCCTCTCTTCTCAAGGATACTACCTCCATCCCCAGCCCCGTACTAAATACATGGCTTATAACAAGATCTGCCATATTCTACCATGATGCAACTGATTGATCCAGAAGTGGGCAGCTGACTCAGGATACACCAATTAGACTCCTTCCCCGGGATTCTAAACAATTATTTTATTAAATTTTAAAATATAAAATATTTCATACATATGAAAGAATAGAATAATATAATGACAACCTTATGCTCATCATGAAGCAATCATGAAGATTTTGCTGTTGGACTTCCCTGGTGGTCCAGTGGTAAAGAATTCGCCTGCCAGTGCAGGGGACACAGGTTTGATCTGTAGTCCGAGAAGATTCCACACGCCCGCCACGGGGCAACTAAGCTTGTGCGCCTCAACAAGAGAAGCCACAGCAATGCGAAGCCCCCACACTGCAACTAGAGAGCAGTCCCCACTTGCTGCAACTAGAGAAAGTTCACATGCTGCAAGGAATACCCAGTGCAGCCAAAAATAATTAATTAATTTAAAAAAGATTTTTTCATAGTATTACTTCTATCTGATTTTGCCCTCCTCTTGATCCATTTTCATTACTTTCTTCACTACTACTAACCTATAGGTAACTATTATTATAAATTGGTGTGTATCCTGCCAGCCACATTTTTATACTTTTTACTATAGAGGTATCCATTAAAATACAGTGTTATATATTTTTAATATTTAAATAAGTTGTCACATACCATTATGTACATATTTACATAAATGGAAGCATTCTCAACTTGTTTCCATTCAACATTATGTTCTGAGATTTGTTCATGTTGATACATGTAGCCTGGGTCCGTTCATTTTACCTGAGGAAGAGTAACCTGTTGTATGAAAACACTGTAATTTATTTCCTCCACTAGTAGACATACAGTGGTCCATATGTACAGCAGTGCGTATTTCTTATGCAACGAGCGTACTTGTGAATATCTCTTTGTGTATAAGAACAAAACATCTCTGATTAATATACCAGGGAGTGGCATTGCTGACTCCTGAGGTAAGTAGATTGTCAATTTGTGTTTTCAAATTACTCTCCAAAGTCATTGCATTAATTTGCCCTCCCACCAGCAGTGTGCAAGTCTTTCCCCCACATCTTTATTAATTTAATACATACTTGATACTACCAGACTTTTAAATGTTTGCCCATTTGATGGACATGATACGGTATCTTAATGATCTTTTTGGTGTGTTTCCCCAATTATGAACGAAGTTGAGCATCTTTTTCTTTTTTATGGGGAATTCCATTTTCTCCTCTGTATACTAGCTGTCCGTGTCCTTTGTCTGCTTTTCTTTTAGTTGTTTATTTTTATCTTATGGAATTGAAGAAGTTATTTTATGTAATCTGAATATGAATCCTTTATAGCTTTTTAATTTTGAAAGTGTTTTCTCCCACTTTGTGGTTTTTAAATACTTTAAATTTAGGATGTCTTTGTATACGGTGGTTTTGGCACAGGAACAGGCAAAACAATGGAGCAGAAAAGACAAATTAATCCCTCTCTTCCTTCATGGTTGGTTCTTCTCCTCTCTCTCTCCAATGTTTAAGAAATCTTTCCTAAACAACACCATTAGATATTCTCTAAGACTTAACAGTTATTTTAGTTTGCTTTTTTACATTTACCCTTCAGGTCACCTAGATTTTTACATATGGCCTTACATCAACCCTGAATATTCACTGGAAGGACTGATGCCGAAGCTGAAGCTCCAGTACTTTGGCCACCTCATGTGAAAAGCCGACTCATTGGAAAAGACCCTGATGCTGGGAAAGATTGAGGGCAGTAGGAGAAGGGGACGACAGAGGGTGAGATGGTTAGATGGCGTCACTGATCCAATAGACATGAGTTTGAGCAAACTCTGGGAGACAGTGAAGGATAGGGAAGCCTGGGGTGCTGCAGTTCATGGGGTTGCAAAGAGTTGGACAGGACTTAGCACCTGAACATCAATGTATTTATTAATATTCATATATTATTTTCTTTTGGCTTCCATATAAATGGCCAGTTGTTCAAGCACCCTATGCTACATGGTTCCCTATTTCCTCACTGGTTTGTGAAGTGAGCACTTTCATATACAGACTTCTTACACACTTGTAGGTCAGTTTCTGGGTTCTGCTTTCTGTTCTATTGATCTATTCATTTATCCCTGTGCCACTACAGTTCTGATGATTATATCTGTATAAGAAATCTTGATATATGGCAGATGTGACAAAGACTGGCTCACTCTTTGCCACAACTCTTTTTTCTTATTTCTTGTGACCACAGCTGGGCTCTATCTCACAGTTACCCTTTTAAAAGGCCCTCTTGCAAGTAGGTAGGTGAATTCTGGCCAGTGATGTGAGTGGAAACAATATATACCGTTTCTATTAATACTTATAAAACCGCCCATGCATGATCCTTCATTTGCTCTTTCCCCTCCTGCCAACATATATAGTTTGATGCAAACATATATAATAACCTTGAAAAATGAAAGTCAAATGGAAGATGCCTGGTTTACAAATTGCTGCTTGAAGTAGAGCTGCCCACTGATCAGGAATATCTGATTTGGGTTTCAAACAAGCCAGAAATAAAGTTTTATCATATTTGAGACTTAAATATGTTGAGATTTGTTTCACTAGCTACTGTCATTCTAGTAAATGTGGCTAAGTCTAGTCAAGGCTATGGTTTTTCCGGTGGTTAAAAGTTCCTTTTAAAAACCTTGCTGTGTATTAAATTCCATTTAATTTCTTTTTCTTTTCCTTTTTCTTTAAATTGACGTATAGTTGATTTACCATGTTGTGTGGAATTCCATTTAATTTCTATATTAATTTGTAGAAGCTTCCTATCTTTAAAATACAGAGTTTTTCCATTCATAAACATAATCTACATGTTTAAATATTTTTTAGTAGATGTTACCAGATTTTATTCCCTTCTCCAAGGGATCTTCTCAACCCAGGGATCAAACCCAAATCTCCTGCACTGCAGGCAGATTCTTTACCATCTGAGCCACCAGGGAAGCCCCAGATTTTATTATATCAATAAAAATGTACAATTTATGTTATACATAGGTCTTATATATATTCAATTATTTTTAATCATAGTTACCTTTATTTTTGTTACCATTGTGAATAAAATCTTTATCCTTTTCACATTCTGTGTCCTAATTGGTTGCTACCACTGTACAGGAATCCCAGTGGTTTTTGTATATTTGTCTTGTATCTGACAACCTTGCCAAATTATCTTATTAGTTCTGATAATGTATCTATTTTAAATATACAATATATAAAAGATGGTTCCACTCGCCATTTTTTATTCCCTTGGCCTGGAACTCCCTTATCCCACTAAGTTCACTCTTTCACAACCTCAGGTTTTGTTCAAGTAACTAACCAGTCAGGCCTTCCCTGATCCCTGCGTAAAGTAGCACATACACAGCACTCTTCCTCCCCCTTTTTTCTTTTTAGAACTGACATATTATAAATTGGTTTGTTTTTGCCTGCATCCTCCCCTAGAATGTACGCTTTATAAGAGCAGAAACTGTTTTGCTTATTTCTGTATCCCCCACTGGGCTCAATGGAGTTTTCTTACACAAGTGTCAAATTTATTCCCTTTTCCCCCATCCCTATTCCCCGTATTTCTTTCCTGATTTTTTTAAGAGAAGTTTTAGGTTTACAACAAAATTGGGAGGAAAGTACAGATTTCCCATATACTCCTTGCCCCTACACATTACCAACATCAGTCACCAGAATGACATTATTTTTTAAACAGGGATGAGCCTACATTGATGTGTCAAAATCACCCCAAGTCTAGAGTGTAGGTTTCATTTTTGGTGTTGGGTTATAGTCTTAGGGTTCATTTTTGGTGTTGTATAGTCTATGGATTTGGGCAAAAGTACAATGACTATGTCCATAATTATAATATCATGCAGAGTATTTTCACTGCCTTAAAATACCTCTGCCCCTCTTTACCCCTGACAACTGCCGATCTTTCTACTGTCTCCATAGTTTTGCCTTTTCCCAGAATATCCTATAGTTAGAATCATACAGTATGTAGCCCTTCAGATTGGCTTCTTTCACCTAGGAAAATATGCACTTAACGTTCTTCTGTATCTTTTTTTTTTTTTTTTTTTTTTCGGTCATGCTGTGCAGCTTGCAGGATCTTAGTTCCTCCACCAGGGATTGAGCTGGGCCACAGCAGTAAAAGCACCATTAGACCACAAGGGAACTCCCCCCTCTTTGTCTTTTTATAGTTTGATAGCTCATTTCTTTTTAGCACTTAATAATATTCCATTGTCTGAATGTACCACAATTTATCTATTCACCCACTGAAGGACATCCTGGTTGCTTCCAGGTCTTAGAAATCATGAATAAAAATGCTATGAACATCCATCTACAGGTTTTTGTGTGGACTTAAGTTTTTAACTCCTTTCAGTAAACACCAAGGACTGTGACGCTGGGTCATACGGCAAGAGTACATTTAGTTCTATAAGAAACAACCAATTTCCTTCCAAAGTAGCTGTACCATTTTGCATGCCCACCAGCAATGAATAGAAGTTCCTATTGCTCTACCTCCTCTCCAGCATTTGATGTTATCAGTGCTCTGACTTTTCACTTTCACGCATTGGAGAAGGAAATGGCAACCCACTCCAGTGTTCTTGCCTGGAGAATCCCAGGGACGGCGGAGCCTGGTGGGCTGCCATCTATGCGGTCGCATAGAGTCGGACACGACTGAAGCGACTTAGCAGCAGCAGCAGTTCAGTTCAGTTCAGTTCAGTCGCTCAGTCGTGTCTGACTCTGTGACCCCATGAATCTCAGCACGCCAGGCCTCCTTGTCCATCACCAACTCCCGAAGTTCACTCAAATTCATGTCCATCCAGTCGGTGATGCCATCCAGCCATCTCATCCTCTGTTGTCCCCTTCTCCTCCTGCCCCCAATCCCTCCCAGCATCAGGGTCTTTTCCAATGAGTCAACTCTTTGCATCAGGTGGCCAAAGGATTGGAGTTTCAGCTTCAACATCAGTCCTTCCAATGAACACCCAGGACTGATCTCCTTTAGGATGGACTGGTTGGATCTCCTTGCAGTCCAAGGGACTTTCAAGAGTCTTCTCCGACACCACAGTTCAAAAGCATCAACTCTTCGGTGCTCAGCTTTCTTCACAGTCCAACTCTCACATCCATACATGACCACTGGAAAAACCATAGCCTTGACTAGACAGACCTTTGTTGGCAAGGTAATATCTCTGCTTTTCAATATGCTATCTAGGTTGGTCATAACTTTCCTTCCAAGGAGTAAGTGTCTTTTAGTTTCATGGCTGCAATCACCATCTGCAGTGATTTTGGAGCCCAGAAAAATAAAATCTGACACTGTTTCCACTGTGTTCCTATCTATTTCCCATGAAGTGATGGGACCAGATGCCATGATCTTAGTTTTCTGAATCTCTAATAAATAAGATATATGGCTCAATTTCTAATCCAATCTGAAAAACTTCATCTTTTAATGGGTGAATTTAATTTATTTACATTTATTGTGATTTTTATTTTGTTTGAAATTATTTATAACATCTATTTTGAGATTGTGTATCTCGTCACTGTTTTTCTTTGCCCCTTCCTTCTTTCCAACCTTCCACTGAATTATTAATTTTCCCTTTTCCATTTTATTGGCTCACAACTTGCATATTATGTTTATCTTATCTGAGTAGTTGCCCTTACATCTTAACATAAATAACTGATGTGACAAGGTCAAGAATAATTAAATCTCTATCATTTTCCATAATTATATAAGAACTAAGATGTTTAATTTACATATCAGCCCATCATCTATTTTTTTAATGCCTAGTATTTAGTATTATTTTTAATACTCCCATTAGGTAGGTAGTTGTGTTTTACAGCTGATGCTTAGAATATTTTATCAAATCTAAGATGTCATCAATTGTAAGAAACACTATTATTTTATGTATTTCTAAGAAAAAAGAGAGGTGACATCAGCAAAATTGACAATGTAAGGGCCTCCATAAAAGTAATGAAAACACTGACAAAAATTGTTAGAAACGACTTTTTCAGAACTCTGGAAATTAACCAAAGGTTTGTAGAAATCTGGAGAGCATTTATTATTATTTTTTAAAAACTAATAGCTGGATATCAGTAAGAACAGCAAACTTTATGGCATTTTAACTTTCACTATTCTCATCTCTCCTTCTCTTGCTCTGCAGTTGCCCTCCCACTGCAATTACAGTAAAACTCAGCAGCCTGGCAGCTACTGGGCGGGGTAGAATGGGTTGGTGCCACTTCAAAGTCCCATTCCCAATGTAAACTCAAATTACTAAAATCAGAAATTGAAGAGGAAAGAGTACTAATGACCTTATAGAAATAAGAAAATATTATAAGGGAACACTATGAACAATTGATCTAAATGAAATGAACAAATTCCTAAAAAGACACAGAATACTGAAATGGGCTTTTTAAAAAATGTTGAATATCTGAATAGACCTTGTAGCAAGAGACTGAATTAGTAATCAAATCTTTTGGCAAAGAAAAACCTAAGGTCAGATGGCCTCATTGGTGAATTCTACCAAATGTTTAAAGAATGAACACAAATCCTTCACAAACTCACCCAAAATATGAAAGATGAGGAAACACTTCCCATTCGTTCTATTAAAACCAGTATTATCTTGAGTCCAAATACAGACAGGAAAATCTATTGACCAGTATCCCTTATGAACACACATATAAAAGTCCCTAATAAAATACTAGGAAATCAAATTTATCAACTTAAAAAGGATTATGGGACTTCCCTGGTGGTACAGTGGATAAGAATCTGCCTGCCAATGCAGGGGATACAGGTTCAATTCCTGGTCCAGAAAGATTCCACATGCTGTGGAGCAACTGAAGCCCATGTGCCATAACTACAGAGTCTGTGCACCCTAGAGCCTGAGTACCCTAGAGCCCACCTGCTGCAACTACTAAGCCCACGAGCTAAAGCTACTGAAGCCCCTGTGCCTAAAGCCTGTGCTCTGCTGCACAAGAAGCCACCACAATGAGAAGCCCGCGCATCACAACAAAGAGTAGCCCTGGCTCACTGCAACTTGCAGCAACCAAGACCCAGTACAACCAAAAATAAATAAATAAATGCTTTTTTAAAAAAAGGATTAGACGCCATGACCATGTCAGATTTATTGCGGGAATGCAAGGTTGGTTCAACATATGAAAATCAATCAATGTAATGAGTGAGTGAGTGAAGTGAGTGAAGTCACTCAGTCGTGTCCGACTCTTTGTGACCCCATGAACTGTAGCCTACCAGGCTCCTCTGTCCATTGGATTCTTCAGGCAAGAATACTGGAGTGGGTTACCATTTCCTTCTCCAGGGGATCTTCCCGACCCAGGGATCAAACCTGGGTCTCTTGCATTGGAAGCAGACGCTTTAACTTCTGAGCCACCAGGGAAGCCCCAATCAATGTAATACAGCATATTAATGGAATAAAAGCCAATGATCATTTCAATGGTTATTGGACTATTTAGATAGTGGTGAGAGAAACCAACCCCATTTCTGCTCTTTTATTCCAAGACCTTGAATCCTGTTTATAAATGATACCACACATTGGTCACAATGATTCAGTGCATATACCACAACCTGAAAGATTCTGCCTTGAGTCTGCAAGCATTACACTCATCTGGTGTCATAATTGAGTTTTCAAAAGGTCATTTCATTGTTTTATCAAGCCAGCTGCTACAGAGTAGTGGAGAACATGATAAGATCAGTGGATACCATAAGTCATAAGCCTGTTGCCACTTAATTTGCTGTAAAATGAGTTATCTGGTCAGAAGCAATGCTGTGGAGTATACCATGACAGTAAATAAAGCACTAATGGTAAAAGAAGCATTGTAAGAGGGAAGGCAAATCCACAACTGGAGTGTCTGCTCTAGTGAGGATTAGGTGCTGTCCCTTCCATGTTGGAAGTGGTCCACAGTAAACAACCTATCACCACGTAGCTGGCTGGTTGATTGAGGTGTCCCTAGGACTGAAATTAATGAGCAGCCTTCTATGGTCTTATTTGATTTGTATAAACCAAAAGCTCCAACATTACACGCCTTCCATCATGATCCAACAACATTTGTTTCCATTTCTACACTGATACAAGTTGAAGACATCTTGCAAATCTTTGGTATATAATGTTGGGTTTCCCTGGTGGCTCAGTGCTAAAGAATCTGCCTGCCAATTCAGGAGATTCAGGAGTTTCAGGTTCAATGCCTGGTTTGGGAAGATCAGCTGGAGTAGGAAATGGAATCCCATTCCAGTATTTTTGCCGGGAAAATTCCACAGACAAGGAACTGATGCACTACAGTCCATGGGGTCACAAAGAGTCAGATGCAACTGATCCCTCTGAAGCTTGCCATGTTTTGAGTCTGGTAAAAGATCTAGAAGCAATGTGGTTGGGGAGGCAAGTCTTAAGGAAGATCACCTTTCCCCAGCAAGAATATCACCTCAAGAGAGGCCATTAGAGTTTTTCCAAGTACCAGGAAAGTAACCTCCTCAGAAGGGGAGGATGGGATGTTCCCACTGGGAAAAGGGTGGGTAAGTGTTGGGAAGTCACAATTCTCAGGTTCATCAGATTATGCCCAGTCTCTCCATTCCGGTTTCTAGGGTCCCACACCATCTCAATCAAAGCCCTCTAATAAGAGAACTTCCAGGGTGTGTGTTTAGTTGACATTATCCTTCAGTCATCCACATGAATAGCCTTTGGGTTTGGTTTTCAGAAATCCCAACCTGCAGCTCTAGGAGATAAAGAGTTTCTTTCAGGATAGACACAAATGCTTTCTGGATCTTGACCCAGATCTTGATTTGGGAATTAAAAGTCCTAGGCGCATCACCCTTTTTCTCCAAATCTTCCCAACCACAGTCCTTATATTCTTATACCCACCCCACAGTCTTTATACCCTTTATTGCCACTGAAATGTTGCATGGGTAGCTATTTGGTCAGTCTCGGGTTCTATAGGCTTTGACTCCAGGGGTCTAAAGGTGATAATTTAATAACAGCTTCACCAGTATATGCTATGGACCACTGATGTCCCCTTTACTTTTGAAAACAGTGTCTTTAATGCCTCTAAATCTACTCAGAGAACCAATGTCAGATTCCCATCCTTACATTTCTGGTCCCCTGAAAGCATCGCCACTACTAATAACTGTATCGGTCAGGGCTGAGTCAGGGAGGCAAAGCCCACTGTGAGTGTTATAGGATATGAATTTATTATAGGGATTAGGCCTGACACAATTGTGGATGGAGCTAGGGAAGTGCAAGTCCAGAGGGGGAATTAGAAGGTCAGAGGCAAAGTCACTAAACAATATGCCTGAAGCTTTGACTTGGGTGGAATCTAGGAGGCCAAGCATATGGAGCCCCTGAAGTGGGAATACAAAGTAGGGCTTGTAGGAGGTCTGTGGGATACTGTTGCCTCTGGGTAGCTACCTTCCCTATGAGCCCATTGCTAAGTATCTCATGTTGCTATTACTGCTCTTGGTGAACAGGAAGAAACACAGGTTGTGGAACAGAGAAGAAGGACAGATTGAGACCCAATGGATACTTTAGCATCTGTCTGTCACCATTTTTAACCACAAAGACCATCAGAGAATAATGGCAGTGACTGCACCTTCACTTCACTTCCCAATTCTTCTTTTAGTCAACTCTACCCTGGAAGGAGATTTTAGGAGAGGTATTCATAGCTTAACCAAGCAAACGATAGAATTTTCCAATGCAGGGAATATAATGGCTCTACAGCTTATAAATATGCAAGTTATCATTGAGACCGATTTGCTGCCAAATCTCCAAAAGCCATGAAAAGAAAATCTGATTGGCTCAGCTTGGGTCATATATCCATACCTGGTCCAACGGCTATGCCCAAGGTCATAAGTCATGCAGTAAAACACAGGCTGGGTGCCCTCCCCTGGGTCTCAAGAGGCAATTCTCAGGTAAAGGGGTTAATGCATAGCTTAGGCACAAACTCCCTCAATTGGTACTGTGTAGAATTGAGAACACTGGAGAGTTGTTCTCCAACAACAAATGTCAGGAACCAAAGAGAAAAATTAAAATGCCTGTCATCCACTCAGACGATCTTCACCATGTGCCAGACACTGTATTAGGTTTGGGAACTAGTGCCATATCAGCTCTTCTGGTGCTTACAGATTAGAAGATCTTACATGGTTGGGGTCTGCCAACCCATGGGAGAAAGGATTGGAAAAGAAAGGGAGGCTGGTGATGCCCAAGGGAAAAGTAGCCTTTTTTTTTTTTTTTTTTTGATGGTAAAGTAGACTTTATTCAAGGAAATTACTACAATGGAGTGGTAGGGGGACAAAATTTGCCATGCCACAATATGTCTTTGATATGTAGATTATTTCCAGCTGAAAACAATCAAGGCCCAGAAGACTCAGAAAGAAACTGGCCTCCCCCTAAATGCCTAAAAGGATTGAGATAGAGGAGTTCTTCCTGGAACAGAGCTACCACCAGATGTCTGCATTCTGTCCTGTATTGCTCTGCTCCCCCAAAATCTAGTATTATATTAACAGAGCATCTGGTTTTTCCAGTAGTCATGTACGGATGTGAGAGCTAGACCATAAAGAAGGCTGAGCACTGAAGAAAGACTCTTGAGAGTCCCTTGGACTGCAAGGAGATCAAACCAGTCAATCCTAAAGGAAATTAACCCTGAATATTCATTGCAAGGACTGATGCTGAAGCTCCAATACTCTGGCCACCTGATGCAAAGAGCTGACTCATTAGAAAAAAAACCCTGATTCTGGGAAAGATTGAATGCAGAAGAAGGGGACGACAGAGGACTAGATGGTTGGACGACATCCCCAACTCAACGGACAGGACATGAGTTTGAGCAAACCCCAGGCGGGGGTCAGGCAAGCCTGGCGTGCTGCAGTCTATGGGTCGGACACAACTGAAGAACATTACAGTAAATTCTACCTCACAATCAAAGAAGTACTTCTACCTGCGGAAAACACCCTGGATTACAAACAAAAGGACTGTCAGGCCACTAGTCTCATAAGAACAGCAGGCCCAAATGGGGCCTGATGGTAACCCTCTTTCAAACCTCCTCCTCAACATGGGGACCCGCAGCCCCAGGAGGGCGGTCTGGTGGGTAAGGGAAGGCCTAACCAGCAGACCAGGAGGGCCCGGGCCTGAGGGCAGGTGCCCCAGCTATGACTGAGCAGTAGGGACTGCAGGACTCAGCGTTCAAGCTACCCTGGAATGGTCCCCGGATTCAGGCCTCGTAGGACCAGACTAGGCCACGACCAGGGACTTCTGGAGGCCACGCTGCGACGCCAAGACCCATCCCGCTTCCAAACAGTTACCCATTTCCCTGGAGCCACAGCTCCTGCAATGCCTTGCCTTCACCAGCCCCATCTGGGCCTGCGAGGAGGCTGAGGAGAGTCACCTGGGAAGCTGCGGCCCCCAGAGGTCCTGGGTGTCTTCTGGGCTCAGGGGATAGGGTGGCGGGGGCGGGGGCGGGGACGGGGGTGCCGCAGGGGAGAGGAGGGTACAAGGGATCAGACTCCAACGACAGTCCTCTCTGGGCAGCAGGAGCGCCCTGCAGGTGCCAGGGCAGCTCCAAAGAGACGGCCTGTTAGGCTCCGGTGGCACTGGGACAAGCAGCTTTTCAACTCCACAGACCCTGCGATTGCCAGTAGCTTGCTGAGCCTCACTCGGCACCACACACCCACCATCACGGGATCCCCTCAGAAAAGATCTCCTAGATGTCAGCCACCACGCTAGGGGATGGTTCTGTGTTCTTTTAGGTGATGGTCAGTCAGGCACCGCCACAAGAGAGGACATGTGAGCGGCTCAGGAAAACAGTATATTTACTGAGCGCTGAAAAATTGATGCTTTTGAACCATGGTGTTGAACTCTTGAGGGTCCCTTGGACTGCAAGGAGATCCAACCAGTCCTAAAGGAAATCAGTCCTGAATATTCATTGGAAGGACTAATGCTGAAGCTGAAACTCCAGTACTTTGGCCACCTGATGCGAAGAACAGACTCATTTGAAAAGACCCTGAGCTGGGAAAGATTGAAGGCGTGACGAGACAGGGACGACAAAGGATGAGATGGCTGGATGGCATCACCGACTCAATGGACATGAGTTTGAGCAAGCTCCGGGAGTTGGTGATGGACTAGGAGGCCTGGCGTGCTGCAGTCCATGGGATCGCAAAGAATCGGACAGGACTGAGCAACCGAACTGAACTGAGAAATGAAGTAACTATAGGCCGAGATTATATCACATTAGAGGAGTGCCCAGGGAGGTCAGTACAAGTGAGGACTCGGGGCAAGTGCCTTTATCCGGGATGTGATGGGGGTAGGGGGGGCATAGACAAGAAATAGCACAAGGGGATTTCATTGGTGCGTTTGAATGTTGCATGCGTTTTCATTGGTGCATTCATTACGTGCATTCCATTGGTGTGTCTGAAGGTCCGCAGGGAAGGAGAACTTCTAAGGCCAGCCAAGCTCATCTCGCTGGCGTACCTGGTCAATTGTGATCGCCTAAGCTGGTGCTCACAGCATGTTTGTGGGGGACGTTGAGGCAGCAGGGGGAAAAGGGAGGGAAATATGAAGTTTTCAAATTTACAAGACCGAGCTGGAGATAGTCTGGGAGAATGCAAGAGGGCGATTCGGAGAGGACTGAACCAGTATACTGGTTTGAGCTCAGCGAACCGCCCCTAAGGTCTTCTTTTTTCCCTCCCTCCCTCCTTTCCTTCCACTTTTCCATTTTTCTTTCCTTCCTTCCTCTCTGCTCCCCTTTCCAGGAGAGATGCGACACCCTGGGCAGTCTGTTGCTCAGTGGTTAGCCGTTTATATATTACTGGTCACATATTTTACACTCGGCAGCATGAAAAAAGGGCATAAAACTGCAATTAAATGTCTGAACTGTTGCTATTTTGGAAATTAAAACAGCCTACATTATCCTCAGTGCAACTCCGATTACTGACTCAGAGCTGAGGAGCAGTTATTCCCACCACTTTAACCGACTTCTTTCCCATAAAAATCCGTTGTTAATGGGTCCCCGGGGACCTCTGAAAATAACAAGATCTGTAATAAAGAAATTAATAACATGCAGAGCAGGCCACAGCTAAAAGGCTTTTTAGAATACATTAATGGTTCTGTTCTGAATGAGGAATACTTGAACCAAATACCTCCGCCTTTGATTTCTAGTTGGTACTGAGGGGCGGGGCGGGGGGAGAGGGGGCGTGGGGGGGCGTAGGGGGGGGTGTCCTAGCAGCAGATGGGGGAGGATCGTTCCTCCCTGAAGACAGCAGAGCATCCTCAATCCCCAAAGTTTGCCTCGGCCTTTCTGCTTGCTCCTGTCTTCCCTCTGCCTCTCTCTCTGGTCCCATCCTATCATTTCTCTGTCAGTTTCTGTCTCCATCTGTTGGGCCCTTTCTCATTTTTACTTTCTCCTTCTCCTCTTTCTTTCTTCCGGATGGTTCTCGCTGTCTCCTCCCTCCCTCCCGGTTCCCTCCTTCTCTGCTCTCTCTCTCTCTTTTGCTCACTTTGTATCCTTTTATGTCTCTCTCTGTTGCTGTTTCTGAGTTCTGGGCCTCTGTTTCTCATTGCCTTTCCCTTTCTTTTTTTTTCCCTCTCTGCATCTCATACTTTATTCCTTCCTCAATTTCTCCAATTAAATGCTCTTCTTCTTTCTACACTTCTGTCTTCCTTCCTTTCTCTCTCAGTCCCTTTCCTTCCCCATCTTGGTCTCCCCCTCCTGCTTCTCTTGGTTCCCATTTCTACCTGGCTTTGCTGTCTTCTTCCTCCATTCCCCTAGACCTGTACCTCTCAAAACTCCACACATTCTCTGCATGAATCAGAAGCTCCTTCCCCTTTAGGTCATCTAACTCTGAGCTGGGAATTTCCTAAAGAGAATCCATTAGGAAACTAACCGGCCCTTAAGAAAAGGCAGCTGAGGACTACCCCGGTGGCTCAGTGGTGAAGAATCTGCCTGCCAATGCAGGAGACACAAGTTCCATCCCTGATCTGGGAAGATCCCACATGCTGTGGAGCAACTAAGCCTGTGCTCTAGAGCCCGAGAGCCACAACTACTGAAATGCACATGCCCTCAAGTCCGTGCTCCACAAGAGAGGCCACTGCAGTGAGAAGCCCGCACAATGTAGTTAGAGAAAAGCCTGCGCAGCATCAAAGACCCAGCACAGCCAAAAATAAATGAGTAAAATTATTTAAAAACTTTTTTTTAGAAAGGAAGATAGAAAAGAAGAAAAGGCAGCTGCCCAGAAAGGTCAAGTTTCCCTGGAATTTTGTATTCCCACTCCATGTGGGGGCCAGGAAGGCACATATTTAGCCTCAAGAGGCCAGAGGAAGGGAGTGTGGATTCTCCACATACTGCTGTCCAAGAGCTTTGGAATCAGACTGTGTTCAAGTCCCACATCCTTACCCACTTCCCCACTGGTTGTGGGACCTTTTAGGGACGTAAATAATTTGTGCCCATTTTTGCAGTCTACCACAGCATGGCAAATAGAGAACAGAAGATGGCAGAAATCTTTTGCAAGTGACTTTGCATTTCTTCCGTCATGAGATTTCTATTTCCCTTTCCTTGAATCTGGGTTGTCCTTGTGACTTGCTTGACCAGTGGAGCACAGTGGGGTAACAATATGATGATTCTGAGCCTGGCCCTCCCTCACTCTGGGGACGCCTGCAGTTGCTCTGAGAACAAGCCAGGGCTGGCCAGCTGGGGGATGAGAGCCTCCATGGGCAGCCTAGAACTCTTCCATCTGAGCCATACTAGGCCAGCCCATCCCCAGCCAATAATGCAGCTGATTGCAAATGTATGAGTGGTCCCACTTCAAATCAGCCAGTCTACCTCACTGAGCCCAGCCCAAACTGCTGATCCACAGAATCAGAATCAGAAGCCAAGTAAATTGATGTTTAGCTTTGGTTTCTGTTTTATCACCTTAACCCTTTTTAAGTGTATGCTTCAATATAACTAGGCACCTTGTGTATCAGATCTCTAGAACTTTTTCATCTTGTAAAACTAAAACTTGCAAAATCCATAAACAACTCCCAATCCGCCCTGCCTCAGCCCCTGGCAACTACCGTTCTACTTTCTGCATGAATTTGACATCTTGATGTGTCTCCTGTAAGTGAAAGTGGTATTTGTCTTTTTGTGTCTAGCTTATTTCACTTTGTGTTACGTCCTCAAGCGTAATATTCTGTTTTGATGTTGTCTTAAGCTGCTAAATTTTGAAATAGTTTGTTACTCAGCAAAAGATAACTGATAAACATACCTTCTTCATTATTCATACACTCACCTTTTTTCTTCTGTTGTTGATCAAAAATATTTTTCTACAAGTTGTCAAACATTCTGTATCTGTTCTTTTAATGGTTATTTTTTTAAAACTGTTTTGTGCTTAAATTGTTGACACCCATTTTTTTAAATTTATTTATTTTTAATTGGAGGATAATTGCTTTACAGTATTGTTTTGGTTCCTACCGAACATCAATTTGAATCAGTCATAGGTGACATCCATTATTAAATGTGTTTTCATAAAATACCTACAGTTAACAGTCTATACATCCTGGAATGTGAAGTCAAGTGGGCCTTAGAAAGCATCACTACGAACAAAGCTAGTGAAGGTAATGGAATTCCAGTTGCACTATTTCAAATGCTGAAAGATGATGCCGTGAAAGTGCTGCACTCAATATGCCAGCAAATTTGGAAAACTCAGCAGTGGCCACAGGACTGTAGAAGGTCAGTTTTCATTCTAATCCCAAAGAAAGGCAATGCCAAAGAATGCTCAAACTACCACACAATTACACTCATCTCACATGCTAGTAAAGTAATGCTCAAAATTCTCCAAGCCAGACTTCAGCAATACATGAACTGTGAACTTCCAGATGTTCAAACTGGTTTTAGAAAAGGCAGAGGAACCAGAGATCAAATTGCCAACATCCACTGGATCATGGAAAAAGCAAGAGTTCCAGAAAAACATCTATTTCTGCTTTATTGACTATGCCAAAGCCTTTGACTGTGTGGATCACAATAAACTGTGGAAAATTCTGAAAGACATGGGAATACCAGACCACCTGACCTGCCTCTTGAGAAATCTGTATGCAGGTCAGGAAGCAACAGTTAGAACTGGACATGGAGCAACAGATTGGTTCCAAATAGGAAAAGGAGTACCTCAAGGCTGTATATTGTCACCCTGCTTATTTAACTTCTATGCAGAGTACATCATGAGAAACGCTGGGCTGGAAGAAGCACAAGCTGGAATCAAGATTTCTGTGAGAAATATCAATAACCTCAGATATGCAGATGATACCACTCTTATGGCAGAAAGTGAAGAGGAACTAAAAAGCCTCTTGATGAAATTGAGAGAGGAGAGTGAAAAAGTTAGCTTAAAGCTCAACATTCAGAAAACGAAGATCATGGCATCTGGTCCCATCACTTCATGGGAAATAGATGGGGAAACAGTGGAAACAGTGTCAGACTTTATTTTTTGGGGCTCCAAATCACTGCAGATGGTGACTGCAGCCATGAAATTAAAAGACGGTTACTCCTTGGAAGGAAAGTTATGACCAACCTAGACAGCATATTGAAAAGCAGAGAGATTACCTTGCCAACAAAGGTCTGTCTAGTCAAGGCTATGGTTTTTCCTGTGGTCATGTATGGATGTGAGATTTGGACTGTGAAGAAGGCTGAGCGCCGAAGAATTGATGCTTTTGAACTGTGGTGTTGGAGAAGACTCTTGAAAGTCCCTTGGACTGCAAGGAGATCCAACCAGTCCATTCTGAAGGAGATCAGCCCTGGGATTTCTTTGGAAGGACTGATGCTAAAGCTGAAACTCCAGTACTTTGGCCACCTCATGCGAAGAGTTGACTCATTGGAAAAGACTGATGCTGGGAGGGCTTGGGGGAAGGAGGAGAAGGGGACGACAGAGGATGAGATGGATGGATGGCATCACTGACTCGATGGACGTGAGTTTGAGTGAACTCTGGGAGTTGGTGATGGACAGGGAGGCCTGGCATGCTGTGATTCATGGGCTCGCAAAAAGTTGGACACAACTGAGCGACTGAACTGAACTGAAAGGAAAGACAAAAAAATTTGGCATTTTCCTGATTTTCTTCTACACACACACATATACAGATGCACACACTTTTAGATTTGAATTATGTTTCCAGTTTGTTATTTAAAATAATTCTTTACTATAACTAGTTAAAAATTATCAGCATGTGTTATGTTGCCTCCCCTCTGCTTCACATAACCCACAACTTCCTTCTGACTTCACTTTTCTCCTTGTTGGAATCATCTTTAGTTAGTTCTGTGACTGACTAACGGAGGGTCTGTGAGTAGCATCTTTCCTGCTTTCTTATGTACCTGTTATATTTTTATTTATTTCATCCTGAAATTTGAATAATGGTATAGAATCCTACATTCCAAGTTACTTCTGATTGGTATATTAAAGCCATTCCTACACTTTTTTTTTTCTTGTATCCAGTGGAGCTGATGAGAAGTCTCATGTTCATTTGAGTCTCATCTGTTTTTAGGTAATTTATCTTTGGGGGCAGGAGTGTCACTCTTACAATTTCCATAACTCTAGTAGACAGATGTTTGTACTTTTGAATCTAGTCTCCATGTCACTTAACTTTTCTTTCATATGTTCCATCTCTTTTTCTCTCTGTACTGTTTTCTGAAAATTTATTTCTGAAAAATGAAAATTTATAAATTTACGTTTATGCTTCAGCAAACTTAAAAAAAAATTCAACAGTGATCTGGCTCTTATTTATAAGCTAGTTGATTCTTTTTCATAAATGCCTAGTTTGGCTTCATAACTTCCTATTATTGTAGAATGGGATTTTCTCCTTTATCCCTGATGCTCCTGCTCATGTCCTTAATTCACAGTCCTTTTCTGTCTGCTCAGTCGTCTGCCTCCTAGGTGACATTCCTGATCTGTGGAGCTGGCTGTCATGCTTCTGCGGTGCTGATGTTCTCAGCTGCTGGATGACTCTTGGTGGATGCTCACGTCTGAGGCAATCCTTCAGCTATATAATGTGACCATAACTGGCTCCTTCTTCCTGTGTGACTTTCATTTGTTTTCTTCCTTTAAGAATTCCTGTCTGTTTCTATTGCTCAGGACATTCTCTTCATTGCTTTCTAATATACTTCCAATTTAATTAACTTATAAGTCTTTTTTGACCATTTCCAGGGTTTGATGAAAGATGGTGAGATTTCAGTGCTCGCTTAGTCTCTGCCAGAAAAACACATTTTTTGGCACATTGCTAATGAGCATTTAGCAAAAGTATGATCCCCCCCCCCACAATAAGGCTTGAGATGGGGAGCCCCCTTTGGGAGTCTCTGGTGTGGTCCCAGCTGCCCCTTCACTAATCAGTCCCCAGAATCCAGGAAGGACCAGCCACACTCTGAATAAGGTCCTGATGACTCCCAAGAGACGACCCAGGGGAGAGCAGGGCAGCCCTCAGCAGAGCTGTTCCAGTGCCTCCTCTGTAGCCTCTTGTTTCCTCTCTGTATCCACAACAACCTCTGTTGTGCTTTTTCCTCCTTTTCCCTCATGCCCAGAAAATTCTCCCTGTAATGGCTAAAACACTGGGTTATAGTAATTTTGTGAAACTACTGGTTTTAACAAAAGGAGGATTTATTGGCAGAATCTTGGAGAAGAACATGGTGAGCCACCAACCAGAAAAGGTCAGAGTAAGCTGAGCCTGAACAACTGGGACCAGCAAATGGAGTGCTGTGGGCTCCTCTCTCTAAATCATTATTTCTTCTCTCTGCATGCCTGCTTCACCCTGTCCCCCAGGAAAACCGGCTCCCCTGCCCCTCAGGCCGTATGTCCACAGGACAGACCACCTGCCACCAAGGGCTTCAGAGTTGACCATGTCACAGCTTCAGCTGTCCAGAGAGTCTCATTCTACTGTCTCTAGATCTGAAATTCTAAGTCCCATGGGAGACCTCGCTGGTTTGCCCTGAGTGGACAGCTGTGGCTACGTGGAGATGCACAGCTTGGACTCCCCTTCAAGGAAGAACTTGCTGCTTCTGCAAGGAGGATAGTTAGCTGTCAGCCTCCAGATGCTAGTCCTTGCATGCCAAAGTCATGTTCTTCTTGGGGTGGCCCCAACCAATGACGGTGGCCCCACAAGGCTGTGGTAGAAAGGTTTCTCCTTCCTTTCCCCTTTACAGCCTTACTCTCCAACAGACCATTTGCCTCCCTAACTCTGTTCCTGCTTCTGTGAGAACCCAATGGCCCAGCCCTTGGCCGTTGTCTGAGCTCAAGGGGTCAGACAAAAAATAGTCGCACAAAATAATTGTTCTCATGGAGAACACATGCTTGGAGAAGGGGATTGTCCAGAGGAGAAGATGCCCAGGACTCTGCTTCTCCTGCAACCTCCAGGTCTGGATTTTTAATTACTTTTCTTCCAATTTTATTGAGATATAATTAATGTACAGCACTGTATAAGTTTAAGGTGTATAGAATCATGGTTTGACTTGCATACATCAGGAAATAATCACCGCAATAAGTTTTGTGAACACCCATTATCTCATATAGATACAAAATATAAGAAGTAGAAAAAAATTTCCTGGTGATGAGGACTCCTAGGATTTTGTTCTTTTAGCAACTTTTGTGTACAATGTACGGCAATGTTAATTGTACTTATCATATTGTACATTACATTCCTCATACTTATTTATCTTATAACTGGAAGTTTGTACCTTTTGTTTATCCAGCGTTGTTTATATCTTTTGGCTATTGTAAATAATGCTACTATGAACATGAGTGTACAGATAATCTCTTTGAGTTGTTACTTTCAACTCATTTGGGTATATACCCAGATCATATAATTAGTTCTATTTTTAACTTTTTCAGGAGCTGCCAGACTGTTCTCTATAATGGCCACACCATTTTACATTCCTACCAACTACGACCCTTTTGCACTATGAACACACTTCCTGTCACTGAACTGTGTACCTGCCAATGGTTTTGATGATAACGTTTATGCGAATGTTTATTTTACCACAACTTCTTCACATCCTCACCAACGCATGCTATTTTTCTGGTTTTATTGATAATAGAGTATAAGGTGGCTGGCCTGTGTTTTATTGGGATGGGCACCCAACCATCCCCACTGACAGGTGGGGCTGTGTCCTGGAGGCTCAGGACCAAGGCCCTCACTCACTCAGCTTCCAGGAGTGTTGCCTGTTGACAGCCCTTGGAGGGACTGCCTCCTTCCAATGGGATGGACCACAGCCAATGAGCGCCTGCGACTGAGGCCGAAGACCCGCCTCCTTGTCTAACTTGGAGGGCCATCCCAGCTCCGGAGCCCCGCTGAGGTCTCAGCTATAACTAGATCACAGCTCAACATCACCCTTTGGCCAATCTGGCTTCCCTCCCTCCAGTTCTTGATGCCAAAGGGACTCGATAAAGGACTGCATCAATCTGGTACGGAGCCAAGTTTGAGAACCACTGCTTTAAACACTGGAGCCCTTTCAATCAGACTGTCAGGGCCCCAGCCAAGAGTGAGCCTGATCAGCAGCAGTGAGGCTGCCCACGCTTACGCTCTGGGCTTTGGGCTCCGTATTGAGATCTGCCCTGCCTCAGCGGACACTCCTTCTACAAGTGGCCCCAGGACCTGGCCAGTTCAGGCTCTGGGAGGCACTGACTGACTTGTCTACACTTCCGTTCTCTGAGGACCTTCACCTCTGCCGTGACCACCAGAAGCTTCACAGGACACAGGTTTCTCCCCGATACTGACCTCAGTCTTGGTTCCTGCAGGTCAGTGCATTCCACACCCCACACCCTGTTTATGCTCCTCCCTGGGAGGAGTGTTCTTCCGGTTCTGGCAAACCCCCTACCTGTCCTTGCTCTAGCTCGAGAGACTCCCCTTCAAGAAACCTTTCCTGGCACTTCCTTGGTTGTCCAGTGGTTAAGACTCTGCACTTCCACTGCAGGGGGCATGGGTTCGATCCCTAGTTTGGAGAGCTAAGATCCCACATGGGAAAAAAAACTTTCCTGACTTCTGTCACCGCCACCTTGATAGAATAGAAGGCCCTCCCCTTTTGTACCCCTCCACAGCCCCAGTATTCATTGGAAAGACTGATGCTGAAGATGAAGCTCCAATACTTTGGCCACCTAATGTGAAGAGCTGGCTCATTGGAAAAGACCCTGATGCTTGCAAAGACTGAGAGCAGGAGGAGAAGGAGGTGGCAGAGGATGAGATGGTTAGAGAACATCACCGACTCAATGCACATGAATCTGAGCAAACTCTGGGAGATGGTGGAGGACAGGGAAGCCTGGCATGCTGCGGTCCATGGGGTTGCAAAGAATCAGACATGATTTAGTAACTGAACAACAATAATAACAGCCCCTGAACCTCTTATGCTTGATGTGCCAGTTCCCCCAACTAGACCAGGCACCCCTTGAAGGCAGGGCTTATACGTGCTTCTCTCTGAGTTTGTTGAGCCCAGCCAGCACCTGGCACAGAGCAGGCATCAGTGAGTGTCATACAGAAGGGATGGGCCCGGCTTGGCCTTGGAAACACTAGATTTGCCTGATCTTGTTCCAGTAACGCTTAGACCTCTAGGAGGTGTTGGTTCTATTGAAGATGAACACTGCTCCCACACCCCCTAATCCAAGGGGCCTGGTTCTGATCAACCATGACTGCCCACCAGCCAAGATGAAAGCAATCTAGGTAGCAGGGTGGGCGAGGAAAGGGCCCAAAATATAAGGAGGCTTCGATCCCAGGTGCCCTCCTGCACCTGCACCCTCCGAGAGGGAGGCCTCTTCACATTTTGCTCCCTGGGCACCTCGCCTGCCTCGCCCTAGTCCCAACTCTGCCTGGTAACAATAACAACAATAACAATGGCCACACCTGACAGATGTGAAGCAGTTACTACGTGCGGGGCACTGAGCTAGTCATTTTGCAGGTATTGCTCATTAATCCACACAACACACCATGTGATGGGAACCTCATGTCTCCATCTTACAAATGAGAATATCAAGGCTGGGTGATGCAAAGCTGGCACAGACATTTGCTCCCAGCCTGGCCTAGCACCTTGTAACGCTGCCCTGGAGAGGGAGCCCTTTTCTCCACACCTCCACCCCCTGGGCCTCTGCACATGCTGTGCTGTACAGAGCCCTCCTGTACCAAGGAAGCACTACTGGTGCCCTGTTTCCCTAAATCACAGCAGCCCTGGGTACTATGGTTCTCCTCACCTTTTAAAATATATTTATTTTCTTTTTAGCTGTGTTTGGCCTTAGTTGCCGCAGGCCAGCTTCCCTCTAGTCTTGGCATGCCGGCTCCAGAGTACGCGGGGCTCAGTAGTTGCCCAGTGCCTACGCTAGGTTGCTCCCAGGCATATGGAATCTTAGCTCCTCAACCAGGGATCGAACCCACATCCCCTGCACTGGAAGGCAGATTCTTAACCACTGGACCACTGAGGAAGTCCTGGTTCTCCTTGCCTTACAGGTGAAGACACTGAATCTCAGAAGTATGGCACCCCACTCCCTCCAACCACCCTGGGTGTCCATGGCAGAGCCAGGCAGGGTACCCCCCTCCTGCCTCCTCCCAGGACTCCTCTGTGAGACCTTCAGCCAACATGCACCTCATCGGGTATTTATGGTTTTGCCCGTAAAAGGACAAGCCATCCCGATAAGATAGAAACGTTTTATGGGGCAACAAAAATATAGATAAAATTTTATAGTGCAAATCAGGAGGAGGAAAGTATTAAGTTCCACAAACACCTTTAAATTTTAAACAGCCCCCTTTGCAGGGTCCCTGGAGCCAAACTTAAATAATGGATCAGAAAGGGGATAAATCTCCCCAGTCCCCTGTGTGACAGTGGAAAAGGCCTGATCGACAAACAGACAGGAAGGGGGTGTGGGCAGCCGCCTGGTGCAGGGCTGGGCCCTGGCGGGCCGCAGTGCGGGCAGAGAGCCTTGTCTTTATTGTACTTATAAAATATACATGGCCCTTTATTGAATTGCCTGCTGTCGAAATCTGCAAGAATGTTATTGCCTTTTACTGTCCTGGAGAGAAGCAGAGCAGCAACATCTGTGTAATTTCATAAGATGCAGGAGCCATAAATCTGATTGTGCCGGATATAAGATCGATCGTAAAAAGTCACGCATTGAACAGAGATCAGGGGTGCCAGGAAGCAGTAGGAGTTGGCGTGCAGTTTGGTGGGAGGGTGCTGCCCTCACCCCCACCATGCTCAGTCCCAGGGGTCTGGCCAGCAGGTGCTTTGGAGAGGCAAGACCCTCTGTGTGGGGTCAGAGTCTCCCTGGAGTCCCGGGCTTCAGCGGGGAGGAGACACCACCCGGGGTTCAAATGCTCCCAGGTACAGCTATGGCGTGTTGAACCCATAGGAGAGGAACAAGAGCTGGAAGGTGGGGGCGGGGCAGGATTCACTGTCCTTGATCCCTAAGAGGGAAACAAGGATGTAGACACACAGTCACTGCCGACAGCAGGGACACAAAGGCACAACAGAGACACACGCTCCAACCCCTGTCCCAACTCCCCTTGACCACCACCCACAATGACCCAGTTGCCTGGTCCTTCCTTTCTATCACAGCTTCCTTTGTATCTTCATTTAACAGCATGATTATTGTGAATATATACATTGAGATTTGAGATGGAGACAACGAATAAAACCCCTCTCTCTCCTGCTGAGCTTGGAGCCAATAAGAAATAAGGCACAGGGACACCCATCTGATATCAGCTACATTGTTCCTCACGTCGCTAAGTGACCCAGAGGGCTTCCTCGTGCCCCTTCTGAACTGAATTGCCCCTTCTGCTTGCAGGCTGCCCCCTGCAGGGGCAGAGCCTTCTGGGGAAGCCTTCGCTACCCCTGTTAGGGGCAATCAGCACTGCAGTCTCCCTGCACACCTATGGAGTCGAGAGAGCCCAGCAGGGGCTGGGTGGCACCTCCTCAGTTCCTACCCCAAAATGCATGGATCAAGCCTCACCTCCTTTGCGGGGGAATCAGCGAGGGGTGCAGAGAGAGGCCAGGGATGCTCCCTGTGGAAATGTGAGTCCACAGAGCAATACGAGTACCTCCGTTCCTGGCCTCTCTTCTGAGATGAAATCCCAGGAACTCATAGGAAAATGTGACAAGATGGGAAAGGTATGCATGGGGCTCTGGGCTCTCTGAATGCCTGGAAATTACTTTTGCCTGTTGATCACAGCTGCTTTTGCCCTGCAATTGCGTGAGGAGAGGAGAGGTTTCGAAGGGCAGCTGATACAGAGGTAGGAGTTGGTTGCTCCCAAATAGGCAGTCTTCCAACAGCACGCTCTCAGCTATGCATTGTTGCATAACAAATTACCCCAAAATTTAGGGGCTTGAAATAAGAACATTTGTTATGGCATAGCTTCATGTAGGTCTGGAATCTTGGGTCTTCCGATTCGGGGTCTCTCACAGGCTGCAGTCAAGATGTTGGCTGCAGATGCAGTCATCTCGTGGCTCAACTGGTGAAGAATCTACTTCCAAGCTCACTCGTGTGGTTGTCGGCAGAATTCAGTTTTTCATGGGCTGTTAGCCAGAGGCTGTCTCTAGTTTCTTGTCCCATGGGCCTCGCCAGCATGGCAGCTTGCTCTATCAAAGGGTACAAGCTGAGAAGACAATAGAGACCACCAGCAAGATGAAAGTCACAGTCCTTGTAGTCCAGTCACAGGAGTGACATCTCATCATTCTGCCATATTCTGTTCCTTAGGAGCAAGTCTCACTCAAGGAGAGGGGTTACAAGGGCATGAAGACCCCAAGGCAGGTATCACCAGCAGCCAGGTCAGAAGCTGCCAATCACAAACACTCTTTGCAGAAGCTCCTTTTCCCTAGGCACAACTAGGACTCAGAAGGACCCCTGAGGCTTGGGTTTCAAAGCATACTGCAATGACAAAGCAGGCATGAGGAGAGCAGAGGGCGAGAGCACCCAAAGGTAACTGCAACCGGGACCAGAAACATGAGGCCATGAATTCAAGAGTGGGACTTTTTACATGAAAGCCTGACTTCTACCTATAGGGGTGGATGGTGTAGTGGGACTGTTCTTGGCTAACTCACCAGCCATTGCCAATCCCATTTTCTCTTGCCACCTTCCACAATAAGCCAATAAAGCTGTTATTCTCTTTTCCAGCCTCCTTTGCATCTGGGATAGCCTTTCAGAATTCTGACCAATGACATGTAAATATTCTGGGTAGCATCTGGATAAGAAGTAGCTCATGTCATCCACCTTCCCCTCCTCCCCGCCTGGGATACAGGCATGTTACCTGGAGTAGTTGCAGCCACCTTGTTGACTATTAGATGGTAACCTTAAGGCAAGAAAAGCTCACCTACTAAGAATGTTGAATTAGGACTTCCCTGGTGGTCTAGTGGTTAAGAATCCACCTGCTGGGGACACCAGTCTGATTCCTGATCCAGGAAGATTCCACACACTGCAGGGCAACTAAACCCATGCCCCACAACAACAGAAGCCACTGCAAAGAGAAGCCTGCACACCACAGCAAAGAGTAACCCCTTTTTGCTGATAGAAAAAGCCCACCCACAGCAAGGAAGACCCAGCACAGACCAAAATAAATAAATATTTTTAAAAAACAATATTGAATCAGAAAGAACTTTGCAGGCATCACTGATCATTGGGCCAACCACTACAAGCAGCCACCTTTCTCCAGACTTCTTTGTACAGGAGAAAATAAACTCCTATTAGTTGGAGCCAGCATTCGCTGGGTTTTCTGTTACCTAGCCAGACAGATGCATCTTCTATCTGGCTGAAAATGGCAGCCAATAAAAAAAATTCAGCTTTGTAACAGATCTGTCCTTGTGTGATGAGATGCAGTGCACTCGTTTACAGATGCAGAAGGGCAGAGAGAGATGAAAAAAAATGTCTAAAGGAACGCCATCCAATTTGGCAGGAGTGTGAGGAAATGGTCACTCTAATGTACTGTTGGTGGAAGTATAAACTGGTTTGGCCTTATTAGTGGGTAATTTAGCTATATCTATTATACTATAAAATGCATAAACTCTCTGACCTAGAAACCTCATTTCTATAAATCTATCCTACAGAAATAATCACATGCATGGGTAACGTGATAAGCATAAGAATGTTTGCTATAACATTGCTTCTAGTAGCAAAAAGTGGAAGCAATCTCTAGTCCCGTCAGCAAGCACTCAGCTAAATTATGACCAAAGTCTGTGCCATCCCGTATGTTCGCCACCGGTCCTGTGTGGTTACTCAGCATTTGAAATGGGACTAGTCCAAATTGAGATGTGATGTCAGTGTAATATACAGGATGGGTTTCAAAGACTTGGTATTTTAAAATAACATAAAATATCTCATTAATAATTGTGTAGTGTTTTCACGTTGAATTGATATTATTTTGGACCTACTGGATTAAGTAAAATATATTATCAAAATTAATTCTACTTGCTTAATTTTCTTTTTCTCAGTGTGACTACCAGAAAAATTTATTTTACGTGTGTGACTCATATTTCTACTAGATAGCTCTATTTTAAACGTAGACAGAATACCAGGCAGCTTTTAAAAGAGTGAGATAGAGAGGGATATTCATTTGGGAAAATGCCTACAATGTATAGCTAAGTCGATAAAGAATGTGTACAACTAGAAAATTGGTGTGATCTCAGTTTAGGAAAAGAAAGCGAGTGAGTGTTATGCGTGTAGACAAAATTCCTGAAGGACATAACCACTAACGGTGGTTACCTTGGAGTGAGACTGGGGTCTGGCTTCTTATTTTTTAGACTTCTGTTATTTGATTTTGTCACACCAAGCATGTATGTCTTCTGTAACTGAAATGATTTTCAATGAAAAAGAGAGAAGGGGAACAGCAGTAATGTGGCAGCTGCCACATTTTGGTTACAGAAGCTTGCACGTTAGAAACCAGATTTCTTTTTTTTTTTTTCTTTAAAAATTTTTTAAAATTTTATCTTAAATTAACTTATTTATTTTAATTGGAGACTAATTACTTTACAATATTGTGGTGGTTTTTGCCATACGTCAACATGAATCAGCCATGGATGTACATGTGTCCCCCCATCCTGAACCCCCCTCCTACCTCCCTCCCCACCCCATCCCTCTGGGTTGTCCCAGTGCACCAGCTTTGAGTGCCCTGATTCATGCATCAAACTTGCACTGGTCATCTATTTTACATATGGTAGTGTACATGTTTCAATGCTATTCTCTCAAATTATCTCCCCTCTCACCTTCTGAACAATGCAGAGGGTTTGATCAGGGCAAAGAACTATATAAAAGCCAAGTGGGAGGAGGGGGCGGCCCCAGGGAACGAGAACTCAAAGGACAAAGCCAGCAGGGGTGAGACACCATGGCAGCAAACTGGTTGCACCTGGCCTATTTGTGAAGTATTTTGGACATCTTCCCTGACCTCTGAGTACCTGGGGTGGGAAGCCACCACCAACCCATCTCAAGGGGACGCAAGATGTGAGTGTTCTGAGCACTGCTTTTTGGTAAAGCTGCATGCAGTTCACCATGTCAGTGGTCTCAATTAAGACCCATTTGTGAATAAGAGAACCCCACTTCCCAGCACCTTAGGAGAAATGGGAGTTGTTGATGTTGTGGGGTCTCTCTTATCTGGTGGTCTCCTGACTGCTTGGTTTATATCTGCTCCTGTTGCTTGTATAGCCATGGATCCTTGGTCGAATTTCTCAACCTCAGTTTTATCATCCATTATATGGGGAGATTAATAGTTCCTACTTCTTACTTTCACTTCAGGGGGCCAAGTTAGACTTCTGGTCAGGGAACTAGACCATGCAAGTCTCGCCCCCCCCCCAAAAAAAACATGACCAATTATTTCCAATTATTCAATTCTCCTATGAAAAGACAAAGATTTTCAATTTGAGTTAAAAAGAAAAATCTAGCTCTATTCTTGGCTCAGTTATCTCTTGGTGGTGACAAGCCACCCCCAAATGTAGTGGCTTAAAGCAACAATGACTTGTTATTGGGTTGGCCCAAAAGCTCATTCCATTTTCCCCCCTATGATAGCTCTCGTAGCGCTTGTGCTGTCTCCTCAGTTCAGTCCAGTTCAGTTCAGTCACTCAGTTGTGTCTGACTCTTTGCAACCCCCAGGGACTGCCATACACCAGGCTTCCCTGTTCATCACCAACTCTGGGAGCTTGCTTTAACTCATGTCTATCGAGTCGGTGATGCCATCCAACCATCTCATCCTCTGTTGTCCCCTTCTACTCCTGCCTTCAATCTTTCCCAGCATCAGGGTCTTTTACAATGAGTCAGTTCTTTGCAGGTGGCCAAATATTGGAGCTTGAGCTTTAGCATCAGTCCTTCCAGTGAATATTCAGGATTGATTTCCTTTAGAATTGACTGGTTTGATCTCCTTGCAGTCCAAGGGACTCTCAAGAGTCTTCTCCAATGCCACAGTTCAAAAGGATCAATTCTTCAGCACTCAGCTTTCTTTATGGTCCAGCTCTCACATCCACACATGACTACTGGAAAAACCATAGCTTTGATTAGAAAGACCTATGTCAGCAAATTAATGCCTCTGCTTTTTAATATGCCATCTAGGTTGGTCATAACTTTTCTTCCAAGGAGCAAGCGTCTTTTAATTTCATGGCTGCAGTCACCATCTACAGTGATTTTGGAGCCCAAGAAAATAAAGTCTGTCACTCTTTCCATTGTTTCCCCATCTATTTGCCATGAACTCAGTCATGTCCAACTCTTTGCTACCCCATGGACTATGGCCCACCAGGCTCCATGAGATTCTCGAGGCAAGAATACTGGAATGGGTTGCCATTCCCTCCTTCAGGGGATCTTCCCAACCCAGGGATTGAATGTGAGTCTCCTGCATCTCCTGCATTGGTAGGTGGATTCTTTACAGCTGAGTCACCAGGGAAGCTCTCTGACATCCTAGACCAGCAGAAATATAGTAGAGTATGAACTGAAGAGATCATGGGGCAAGTGAAATGAACCACCACCAACCACACCAAAGGTTGGTCTTCATTCAAAGAAGGTGATGTTGTATATATGATGGGATTGGAAGGGAGTCTTCTATTATGAGTTCCTTCCAGAAAACCAAACTATTAATTTCATCAAGTACCACTCCCAATTAGACCAACTGAAAGCAGCATTTGACAAAAAGTATCTGGAATTAGTCAACAGAAAATGCACTTTCTTCCATCAAGATAACACAAGACTGCACATTTCTTCGATGACCAGGCAAAAACTGCTATAGCTTGGCTAGGAAGTTCTGACTCACCAAACATTGCATCTGCAGATTTGCGTTTATCTTTACAAAATTCTCTTAATGGAAAAAAACTGCAATTCCCAGGAAGAGTGTAAAAGGCACCTGGAACAATTCTTTGCTCAAAAAAATTAAAATTTTAAGATGGAAATATGAAGCAACCTGAAAAATGGCAGAAGATAGTGGAACAAAAGGTGAATACATTGTTCAATAAAGTTCTTGGTGAAAATGAAAAATATGTCTTTTATTTTTACTTAAACATCAAAGGAACTTTTGGGACTTTTCTCACAGGTCTGTGGGTCAGGAGTGGGAACAGGGCTTTGGCTGAGGTCTTCTGCTCCAGGGAGGCATGGACTGGGGTCACTCACTCAGCTGCATTCTGCAGGTGACTGGGCTGGACTGGTCAGTCCAAGAAGACTTCGCTCACGTGTGTGGTTGCTCAGTGCTTGTCTCTGTCTTCAAGTGTGCTTTATCATTTAATATTATAGACTGAACTTCTTTCAATATGGCTACTGGCTTCCCCCAAACACAAATGGAAGTTTTCTGACATCTTAAAGGATAGATTTGGAACTGACACGACGTTGCTTCCTCTGCTTTCTACTGGTGAAGGCAAGATACAAGCCATCCATATTCAACAAGAGGAGAAACAGATCCCACCATCTGGTGGGTGGAGGGACATTTGCCTATAAGGAAGGAAAGAACTCATGGTTGCCATCTTTGGCCATCTCTTTGGCCAATTGTGCTTTACAAGAAACCCATCAAAAGTTTAAAAATGAGGAAAGATTTAAGATAGATACACATATTTCAGGAAAATTCAAATAGAATGAAGAGAGGGTGGTAACGTTCTTATTTTTAAAGGCATAATTCAAGAGGGAAAAGCATTAAATGGAACTGAGGAATACTTTTCAACTGATGAAATGTACAAGCATTAAGAAAATGTAATAATGGCTATTTATGAACACTCACGTGGATCATTTTATTTAATCTCACAACAATTCTGGAAGGTAAATGCTATTCTTTGCTTCATTTCACAGATGAGAAATCTTAGGCTTAGAAAAATTAAGTAAATCAGCCACACCTACATTTTATGTAAGAGAAAGAAACAAGATTGGAACCCAGGTAATATAACACCAGAGTTTCTGCTCTTAATCACTGAGTGATGGATTGATTATAAATCTGAATCTAACATCTGGACAAATAACCTCAAAAGAATATATAGAGCAAAACCTGAAATATGAGGAGATTTCACAAATCTGCAACCAGATTAGGAGGTTTTAAAACAACCATCTCAGAATTTAACAGATCAAATATTTTAAAGATCATACAGACAACCTAAGTAATAAAATTAACAAGATTGTCTTAATAAATCTAGATAGAATTTGAAAAGGGAATACCTTTTTTTCCCAAATGCTCACACAGCATAAAGACAAATTGATTAAGTAATGAGTCACAAAGTAAACCTCAATAAATTCCAAACAGTAGAGACTACAATCTCTACAAATCAATAATAAAAAGACAAATGACCAAGTAGAAAAATGGGCAAGAGATAAGAAGGGACAATTTACAAATGAGGATATATAAATGGCCCGATAGAGATGCTCAAACTTCAGTAGCAAACATGGAAGTTGAAATCAAAGCAACAAGATACTATTTTCTTTCACCCAACAGAATGGGAAAAAAATTTTAAATTGAATATCAGTTGTTGGTAAGATGACAGGGAAGGATTTTATATAGTGTTCAGTTCAGTTCAGTTGCTCAGTCATGTCTGACTCCTTGTGACCCCATGAACTGTAGCATGCCAGGCCTCCCTGTCCATCACCAATTCCTGGAGTCCACCCAAGTCCACTCCCATTGAGTCGGTGATGCCATGCAACCATCTCATCCTCTGTCGTCCCCTTCTCCTCCTGCCCTCAATCTTTCCCAGCATCAGGGTCATTTCCAATGAGTCAGCTCTTTGCATCAGGTGGCCAAAGGATTGGAGTTTCAGCTTCAACATCAGTCCTTCCAATAAACACCCAGGACTGATATACTTTAGGATGAACTGGTTGGATCTCCTTGTAGTCCAAGGGACCCTCAAGAGTCTTCTCCAACACCACAGTTCAAAAGCATCAATTCTTTAGTGCTCAGCTTTATTTATAGTTCAACTCTCACGTCCATACATGACCACTGGAAAAACCATAGTCTTGACTAGATGGACCTTTGTTGACAAAGTAATGTCTCTGCTTTTTAATATGCTGTCTAGGTTGGTCATAACCTTCCTTTCAAGGAGTAAGTGTCTTTTAATTTCATGGCTGCAATCACCATCTGCAGTGATTTGGAGCCCAGAAAAATAAAGTCAGCCACTGTTTCCCCATCTATTTTCCATGAAGTGATGGGACCAGATGCCATGATCTTAGTTTTCTGAATGTCGAGCTTTAAGCCAACTTTTTCACTCTCCTCTTTCACTTTCATCAAGAGGCTCTTTAGTTTTTCTTCACTTTCTGCCATAAGGCTGGTGTCATCTGCATATCTGAGGTTATTGAGATTTCTCCCAGAAATCTTGATTCCAGCTTGTCCTTCCTCCAGCCCAGCGTTTCTCATGATGTACTCTGCATAGAAGTTAAATAAGCAGGGTGACAATATACAGCCTTGAGGTACTCCTTTTCCTATTTGGAACCAGTCTGTTGTTCCATGTCCAGTTCCAACTGTTGCTTCCTGACCTGCATGTAGGTTTCTCAAGAGGCAGGTCAGGTGGTCTGGTATTCCCATGTCTTTCAGAATTTTCCACAGTTTATTGTGATCCACACAGTCAAAGGTTTTGGCATAGTCAATAAAGCAGAAATAGATGTTTTTCTGGAACTCTCTTGCTTTTTCGATGATCCAGAGGATATTGGCAATTTGACTTCTGGTTCCTCTGCCTTTTCTAAAACCAGCTTGAACATCTGGAATTTCACAGTTCACGTATTGCTGAAGCCTGGCTTGGAGAATTTTAAGCATTACTTTACTAGCGAATGAGATGAGTGCAATTGTGCAGTAGTTTGAACATTCGTTGGCACTACCTTTCTTGGGATTGGAATGAAAACTGACCTTTTCCAGTCCTGTGGCCACTGCTGAGTTTTCCAAATTTGCTGGCATATTGAGGGCAGCACTTTCACAGCATCATCTTTCAGGATTTGAAATAGCTCAACTGGAATTCCATCACCTCCACTAGCTTTGTTTGTAGTGATGCTTCCTAAGGCCCACTTGACTTCACATTCCAGGATGTCTGGCTCTAGGTCAGTGATCACACCATCATGATTATCTGGGTCATGAAGATCTTTTTTGTATAGTTCTTCTGTGTATTCTTGTCACCTCTTCTTAATATCTTCTGTTTCTGTTAGGTCCATACCATTTCTGTCCTTTATTGAGCCCATCTCTGCATGAAATGTTCCCTTGGTATCTCTAATTTTCTTGAAGAGATCTCTAGTCTTTCCCATTCTATTGTTTTCCTCTATTTCTTTGCATTGATCACTTGGAAGGCTTTCTTATCTCTCCTTGCTATTGTTTGGAACTCTGCATTCAAATGGGTATATCTTTCCTTTTCTCCTTTGCTTTTTGCTTCCCTTCTTTTCACAGCTTTTTGTAAGGCCTCCTCAGACAGCCATTTTACTTTTTTCATTTCTTTTTCTTGGGGATGGTCTTGGATGAATGTAAATGAATGTGTACTCAGTTACTCAGTCATGTCCAACTCTTTGCAGTCCCATGGACTGTATCCCATCAGGCTCCTCTGCCCATGGAATTCTCCAGGCAAGAATACTGGAGTGGGGTGCCATTTCCTACTTCAGGGCATCTTCCTGAGTCAGGGATTGAACCAATGTCTCTTGGATCTCCTGCATTTGCAGGCAGATTCTTTACCATAAGAGCCACCTGGGAAGCCCATAAAAGATACAGCCATTGTAAAAAACAAATTGAGGGATTTCTCTGGTGGTCCAGTGCTTAAGACTTTGCCTTCCAATGCAGGGGGTGCAGGTTCAATCCGTGGTCTGGAAGCTAAGATCCCACATGTCTTGTGGCCACAAAATCAAAAACAAAGCAGAAGCAACATTGTAGCAAATTCAATAGAGACTTTAAAAATGGTCCACATTAAAAAAAAAAAAAAACAACCTTTAAAAAAGGAACAATTTGGAAGTGTCAATTAATAATTTAATTGATTTAATTATTAATTATTGCTGGGTGGACTATTTCAGCCAGCAACTCAATTTTAAAAATCTTCACTGGACTTCTGGTGCTGGTGGAGATCAATTAAGTCACCACAGCCCATCAGTCTTCAGCTAAAAGATCTAGTATATGTGTCCTCACTCACGTCAGACTCTCTGCAACCTTTGGATGTAGCCCGCCAGGCTCCTCTTATCCATGGGCTTTTTGAAGGAAGAATATTGGAGTGGGTTGCCATTTCCTCCTTCAGGGGTTCTTCCCAACTCAGGGATCAAACCTACATTTCTTGTGTCTCCTCACTGCAGGCAGATTCTTTACCCACTGAGCCATAGGGGAAGCCCAAAAGGTATGGACAAAATACAAAGTCAACAGCCTGAGGACTCTGAAAATAGCAAGTGGGTTGGCAAGGGGAACCAAAACTCATAGGAAGCCTCTTACGGAGTAGGTTTCCAGGGTTCTTGTCCTCTTCTACATCCAGCTTTCACCTGAGGGTAACCCCAATACCAAACAGAGCAGCAGCTGCAGGCAGCAAAAACTCAAGAGAAACCCGTTTTCCTGGACAGAGAATTGGAGAAAGAGGCCTCTGTGAGCTAGAATGCGGGGTATCTTTTTTTCTATTTCCTCTCTTCAACCTGTCCAAAGAGTGAAGCAGTCACAAAGCTGCACTGTGGTGCAGACCTGGTGGCATTGCCACCTAAAATCCCAAGAGAAAATCCACCTTTCTTGCCAGTTGAACCACAAACGGGGCTTTTACGGTTTAAGGAGTCTGGGGAAATTCCCATTATTTTTTCTCCGTCTCTTCTCTCTCCGCCTTGCTCTGAAGGTGGCCCAGGTCATATGGAGCAGTGTGACAGCACAGGTAACTGAAATGTTAGAGAAAGTCCATTAGGAGAAGACAGCTCTAAACATATTAGTTAAAAGAAGACATTGTCAGATTGGATTGAACACACATACTCATGCAAGGCACAACTACATGCCGTCAACAAGAAACTCACATGGGTAGGTTAAAAGTAAAAGGAGAGAAAAAGTTATATCACCAGCAAACACTGATCAAAAGACAACTAGCATAGCTATATTAATATCAGACAAAGTAGATTTCAGAACAAGAAATATTGCCAGAATAAAGAAGGATATTACATAATAATGAAAAGATTAATCCATCAAAAGGATATAAAAATCCTAAATGTGCATGCACAGAGCAACAGAGCTTCAAGATGCATGAAGTAAAAACTGAAAGAACTAAAATGAGAAGTGGAGCGATTCCCTGTTACTATTGGTGAGGTGGCTCAGACGGTAAAGAATCTGCCTGCGATACAGGAGACCGGGGTTTGATCCCTGGGTCGGGACGATCCCCTGGAGAAGGGCATGGCAACCCACTCCAGCATTCTTGCCTGGAGAATCCCATGGACAGAAGGGCCTGGTGGGCTACAGTCCAGGGGGTTGCAAAGAGTTGGACACAACTGAGCGACTCTTTTACTTCTCAGTAAACCATAGAAAAAATAAAAAATTAGCAAGGATATAAAAGATCTATCACTATCACTCAGTGCTGCTTGACATTTACAGAACTCTGTGCAAAAAGAACATAATTCACAGTCTTTTAATTTCACATGGAACGTTCACCAAGATAAAACATTTGGCGTCATAAAATTAACCTTAACAAATTTTAAGCATCAAGATCCTATAATGTTCTCTGACCATAACATAAACTCAAAATAACACAAAAAATTTTTTTTCAAGTCCTCAAATATTTTGAAATTAAATAACACAGTTCTAAATAACCTATGGCTGAAGGAGGAAATATCTTTGAAGGAAAATTTTATTTAATATTTTGAATACTATTTTTATTGAATTTTAATAAAATGAAAATACAACATATAAATATTTGTGGGAGAATGGTGACTGCCAGGGGTTAAGGGGGAGGGGAAAGGAGGAGTTGGGAAAATGGGCATCAAGTTTCAGTTCTCAGCTGAACACAAAAACATTCTAGAACTCTGCAGTGCAACAATACTAAGCCAGCTTTTTCACTCTCCTCTTTCACCTTCATCAAGAGGCTCTTTAGTTCCTCTTCACTTTCAGCCATTAGCGTGGTATGATCTGCATATCTGAGGTTATTGATATTTCTCCCTGCAATCTTGATTCCAGCTTGTGCTTTTTCCAGCCCAGCATTTCGCATGATGTACTCTGCATATAAGTTAAATAAGCTGGGTGACAATATACAGCCTTGATGTACTCCTTTCCCAATTTGGAACCAGTCCGTCGTCCCACGTCTGCTTCTGTTGCTTCTTGACCTGCATACAGGTTTCTCAGGAGGCAGGTAAGGTGGTCTGGTATTTCCAACTCTTAAAGAATTTTCCACTGTTTGTTTTGATCCACACAGTCAAAGGCTTTAGCATAGTCAATGAAGCAGAAGTAGGTGTTTTTCTGGAATTCTCTTGCTTTTTCTATGATCCAATGAATGTTGGCAATTTGATCTCTGGTTCCTCTGCCTTTTCTAAATCCAGCTTGAACATATGGAAGTTCTCGGTTCACGTACGGTTGAAGACTAGCTTGAAGGACTTTGAGCATTACTTTGCAAACATGTGAAATGAGTGTGATTGTGCAGTAGTTTCAACATTCCTTGGCATTGCCTTTCTTTGGGATTGGAATGAAAACTGACTTTTTTCAGTCCTGTGGCCACTGCTGAGTTTTCCAAATTTGCTGACATATTGAGGGCAGCACTTTAGCAGTATCATCTTTTAGGATTTGAAATAGCTCAGCTGGAATTCCATCACCTCCACTCACTTTGTTTGCAGTGATGCTTCCTAAGGCCCACTTGACTTCATACTCCAGGATGTTTGGCTCTAGGTGAGTGATCACACCATCATGTTTATCTGGGTCATTAAGAACTAAAGAGCCTCTTGATGAAAGTGAAAGAGGAGAGTGAAAAAGCTGGCTTAAAAGTTAACATTCAGAAAATTAAGATCATGACATCCAGTCCTATCACTTTGTGGCAAATAGATGGGGAAACAATAGAAACAGTGACAGACTTTATTTTCTTGGGCTCCAAAATCACTGCAGATGGTGACTGCAGCCATGAAATTAAAAGACACTTGCTCCTTGGAATAAAAGCTATGACCAACCTAGACAGCATATTAAAAAGCAGAGACATTACTTTGCTGACAAAGGTCTGTCTATAAGTCAGCAAGAGAAAGATAAATATCATATACTAAGGCATATATATGGAATCTAGAAAAATGGTACTGAAGAATTTATTTGCAGGCCAGCAATTGAGAAACAGACACACAGAATAGACCTATGGACATGGGGAGAGGGGAGGAGAGGGTGAGATGTATACTGAGAGTAACATGGAAACTTACATTACCATATGTAAAATAGATAGCCAATGGGAATGTGCTGTATGTCTCAGGAAACTCAAGCAGGGGCTCTGTATCAGCCTAGAGGGGTGAAATGGGGAGGGAGGTAGCAGGGAGGTTCAAAAGGGAGGGGATATATGTATGCCTATGGCTGATATATGTACACTATGGCTGTATATATGTATCAGTTCAGTTCAGTTGCTCAGTTGTGTCCGACTCTTTGTGACCCCATGAACCGCAGCATGCCAGGCCTCCCTGTCCATCACCAATTCCTGGAATCTACCCAAACCCATGTCTATCGAGTCGGTGATGCCATCCAACCATCTCATCCTCTGTCGTCCCCTTCTCCTCCTGCCCTCAATCTTTCCCAGCATCAGGGTCTTTTCAAATGAGTCAGCTCTTTGCATCAGGTGGCCAAAGGATTGGAGTTTCAGCTTCAACATCAGTCCTTCCAATGAACACCCAGGACTGATCTCCTTTAGGATGGACTGGTTGGATCTCCTTGCAGTCCAAGAGACCCTCAGGAGTCTTTTCCAACACCACAGTTCAAAAGCATTAATTCTTCGGCACTCATGTTTCTTTATAGTCCAACTCTCACATCCATACATGACTATTGGAAAAACCATAGCCTTGACTAGACGGACCTTTGTTGGCAAAGTAATGTCTCTGCCTTTTAATATGCTGTCTAGGTTGGTCATGGAGAAGGCAATGGCATCCCACTCCAGTATACTTGCCTGGAAAATGCTATGGATGGAGGAGTCTGGTAGGCTGCAGTCCACAGGGTCGCAAAGAGTCGGACATGATTGAAGCAAATTGGTGGCGGCAGCAGCAGCAGGTTGGTCATAACTTTCCTTCCAAGGAGTAAGCGTCTTTTAATTTCATGGCTGCAGTCACCATCTGCAGTGATTTTGGAGCCATAAAAAATAAAGTCAGCCACTGTTTCCACTGTTTCCCCATCTTCATTTGCCATGAAGTGATGGGGCCGGATACCATGATCTTAGTTTTGTGAATGTTGAACTTTAAGCCAGCTTTTTCACTCTCCTCTTTCACTTTCATCAAGAGACTCTTTAGTTCCTCTTCACTTTCTGCCATAATAAGGGTGGTGTCATCTGCATATCTGAGGTTATTGATATTTCTCCTGGCAATCTTGATTCCAGCTTGTGCTTCATCCAGCCCAGCGTTTCTCATGATGTACTCTGCATATAAGTTAAATAAGCAGGGTGACAAGATACAGCCTTGACAGGCTGAGCTACCTCCCTGTTAGTTGTTTGGTCTGAGGCAACCCAGTCCTGAAGTCTGCAGGCTTTTATGGTAGGGCTATTGGAGACCTCCAAAAGGACTTATGCCGATATACACCTCCCAGAACTGCTGCTGCCAGCGCCCCATCCCTGAGGCAGGCCGCTACCAACCCATACCTCCACGGAAAACCCTCAAACACTCACAGGCAGGTGTGGCTCAGTCTCTTGTGGGGTCACTGATCCTTTCTCCTGGGTCCTGGTGGGCACAAAGTTTTGTTTGTGCCCTCCAAGAGTCTCTGTTTCCCCCAGTCCTGCAGAAGTGCTATAATCAAATCTCTCTATCCTTCAAAGTCAGATTCGCTAGGGGTTCCCAGTCCATGGGATTCTCCAGGCAAGAATACTGGAGTGGGTAGCCATTCCTTTTTCAGGGGATCTTCCCAACCCAAGTATTGAACCTAGGTCTCCCGCATTGTATTCAGATTCTTTACCACCTGAGCCACCAGGGAAGTCCCTCCTAGGTAAACATGACAATTGTTTCAGGCAAATACAAATGGTTCAAATTGACTCTATAGGAAGAAACAAGAAAAGACTAATACTGTAGCAAGTAAGTTTAAGGTAATTGTCAAAGGCCCTAGAACCAAATGGTTTTACAGATGAATTAGCAAACACTTTAGGAATAGCTATTGCCTAAATTCTTTAAAAATTTTTCAAGTCACTGAAATGCACTAAAATATATGGAAAATTTTCAGTTTGCTTTATGAGGCTTGCATAATCCTGATACCAAAAGCAAATAAAGCACAAAAATTTCACCTACATATAAAAATTCTAAATAATATATCAAGAAATAGAATCAAGTAAAAATTGATATTGCATTCCAAGGTTTATTCTTGGGAAGCAAGTTTGGTTTAATTTAAGAGTGTGGGTTTGGGAGGCAAACTGCCAAATTCTGAGTCTAGCTTCATCACTTTCCAGGGTTTGGCGAGGTGACCTGGGTAAGTGATGTAACCTTTCTGATTCTTTTCTGGTTTGTAAAATGTAAATGACAATATCTAATTCAGAATTTAGCCAAGTATTTGGTACAATGTAAGCACTCAACAATGGCTAGATACTAGTATTAATTTTAAAGTGATTTTTAAGAAAACCCTTGATGATGCAATTGGCAGTTGGCTTGAGCTCTCCACTCAGTTCAAGTTCTCAAACAGGGGTCAAACCAAATGTCTTAATTTCTGAGTGAAAGGAGTGGAGAGGAAGACAGAGGGCAGGACACTCAAGCAGCAGTCCCTGTGTTCCCAGTACTCTCCTGGCCCAATCTCCCTAGATTGGTTTGACAAGTTTAATATCAAACCTGGAGCATTCCTAGAATTGCTGCTCCTATCCTAAAAGTCTCAGCCAACCACAGAACTCAGAATGGTCCCCATAGATATTTAAGTATTATGGGGTTCCCCCATGGCTCAGTGGTAAAGAATCCACCTGTGATATAGAAGATGCAGGAGATCTGGTTCGATCCCTGGGTTGGGAAGGTCCCCTGGAGGAGGGCATGGAACCCACTCCAGTACTCTTGCCTGGAGAATCTCATGGACAGAGGAACCTGACAGGCTACAGTCTATGGGGTCACAAAGAGTTGGACACGACTGAAATGACTGAGCATACACATAACAAGTAACCACAGGAGGCAGCAAACCGCAGGTTAGTTCAGTCACTCAATCGTGTCTGACTCTGCGACTCCATGGACGGCAGCACACCAGGCTTCCCTGTCCATCACCAACTCTCGGAGCTTGCTCAAATTCATGTTCATCGAGTCAGTGATGCCATCCAACCATCTCATCCTCTGTCGTCCACTTCTCTTCCTGCCTTTAACCTTTCCCAGTATCATGGTCTTTTCCAATGAATCAGTTCTTTGCATCAGGTGGCCAAAGTATTGAAGGTTCAGCTTCAGCATCAGTCCTTTCAATGAATATTCAGGACTGATTTTCTTTAGGATGGACAAGTTTGATCTCCTTGCAGTCCAAGGGGCTCTCAAGAGTCTTCTCCAACACCACAGTTCAAAAGCATCAATTCTTCGGCACTCAGCTTTCTTTATGGTCCAACTCTCACATCCATACATGACTACTGGAAAAACCATAGCTTTGACTAGACGGACCTTTGTCAGCAAAGTAATGTCTCTGCTTTTTAATATGCTGTCATAGCTTTGACTAGACGGACCTTTGTCAGCAAAGTAATGTCTCTGCTTTTTAATATACTGTCTAGGTTGGTCATAGCTTTTCTTTTGCAGGTAATCAGGGTCATATTGGACACTACAGCCTAACCCTGAGAGCGCCTGACCTGCTGCTGGCTGCTCAGTTTCATCCTGTTTATTCCACAATCATGCAGTCCAGCAGTTTACCCACATAGAATATCTTGAACCACATTTAAGGCATTGTGGTGGAGTTTCACTAGACAAATTCAAAAGCAGAAAATTATATGACCATCTTCATAGATATCTAAACATCACGTGATCAAATTCAACTTCCATTTCTATGTTTTAAGAAAACCCTTAGTAAACCAGAAATGAAAGAAAATAGTCTTACCAAGATAAAAATTATTTGTTCACTCACCCAACAATTGTTTTTCCAAAAATCACAGCAAATGTCATCCTGACTAGTGAAACCTTAGAGAAGCAGCTCCAACATTACCTGTTCGATCTCTATTCCAAGAGATGTTACACAGTAAGGCATGAGAAAAAAAATAAGAGTTGATAACCAATCAATTGAAGATAGGGCTTCCCAGGTGGCACAGTGGTGAAGAATCCACCTAAGAATTCAGAAGACATAGGAGACACCAGTTCAATCCCTGGTTCGGGAAGATCCCCTAGAGAAGGCAATGGCAGCCTGCACCAGTATTCTTGCCTGGAGAAATCCCATGGACAGAGGAGCCTGGCGGGCTACAGTCCATGGGGTCACAAAGAGTTAGACACAGCTGAGCACAGACACACACACACAGTTGAAGATATGTTACTTAATGTAGAATACCCACAAGGCATATTAGCAAAGAATTTTCTGATTATTGCTGAATTAAAGAAGCATGTTTGTCTTATTTAACCCAGTATAGTCAAAAGTTATCTGGGCCCCAGAGCCTTTTTTTCTCAATAAAAATTTTAGCATCCTGCAGAAAAGTATTCTTCAAATGTCAGGTTTGGAAGCTGCACTAGACTCTTCCTATTCAAGGTAGCAACATTTCAAGAGTGTCTCCTGTATCTATCAGCAAGGCAGAGACAATGTTTTCATTATCTGCAAATGATGTCTCTCACCACCCTGAAAAACCAAATCCAAAAAGCTACAAGAACTAATCAGAGCAATGAATAAAGAGATGGCACAAGGTGATAAATATGAAGATCAATGCCTGTCCATTACACCAGCAACAGCAAATTAGAAAGCCTGGGGGTGGGGAGCAGCAGGTACTACCCTGATGACTCAGTGGTAAAGAATTGACCTGCCAATGCAGGAGACACCGGTTTGATCTCTGGTCCAGGAAGGTCCCACATGCTACAGAACACCTAAGCTGGTTCACCACAACTGCTGAGCCCACATGCAGCAACTACTGAAGCCCACACACCCCGGAGCCCATGGTCTGCAGCAAGAAAAGCCACTGCATGAGAAGTCCTCACACTGCAACTAGAGAAAAGCCCCAGCAGCAGTGAAGACCCAGCACAGCCAAAAATAAATTTAAAAAAAATTTTTTAAGAAAACATGGGTGGGGGAGAAGTACATTTAGCAAAATATGTGCAAAGATATATGCTGAAGTTGGATGAAGGATATTTAAAAAAGACTTGTATCAATGGAGAAATGGATCCCAATCTTGAACTGTATTGCAAAATTGTCAATCTCCCCTCAGGTAATTTATAAATTTGATGTGATGTCAATAAAATCTCCCCAGGAAAGTTTTATCTTGAGAAATTGACTCTATGGTTCATCTAAAAGAGTAATTGCACAGAATAGTCAGGAAACTTGGGAAGTAAAAGACTAGCCATGGGGGTGGAGGCTTGCCCTACAAAGTTAGTTTCAATACCATAAAACTAAACTAATGAAAATACTGATGGAAAAAGTCCACAAATAGACCAACAGACCTGGGGGGAAGGGGTACAGAAATAAAATATCTGTGTATCTGTGGTGGTTTCTGTAAGGCTTTGGGAGTGCAAAATTAGATGATCTTGTCATTATTGTTTAGTTGTTAAGTTTATCCAACTCTTTGCTACTGCATGGATTGCAGCACGCCAGGCTTCCCTGTCCTTCACCATCTCCCAGAGCTTGCTCAGACTCATGTCGATTAAGTTGATGATGCCATCCAACCATTTCATCTCCTGTTGCCCTCCTCTCCTCCTGCCCTTGCTCTTTCCCAGCATCAGGGTCTTTTCCAATGAGTTGGCTCTTCCTATCAGGTGGCCAAAGTATTGGAGCTTCAGCTTCAGCATCAGTCCTTCCTATGAATATGAGTTGATTTCCTTTAGGATTGACTGGTTTGATCTCCTTGCAGTCCAAGGGACTCTCAAGAGTCTTCTCCAGCACCACAATTCAAAAGCAGAATTTAAATAAAAGGTAAACAATCAGAGCTTGGGCAGGGCAGGAGCCAGTGGTGTTCAGGAGTGTCTGCAACAGAACACGTGGTCCTCCTGGTAAAGCTGGTGCTGTCCTGCCTCTGTGTCCTCTCCCTCCATCTCTTCTTCATTTCAGTTCTGAAGCTGCTGATTTGGCTCTTTGCAGATCAGATATTTGCCCCTGATCCCACTAGGAACGGCTGGGGTGAAGGAGCTTACACCTGGATGCAGAGGGAAGAGTTTTCTCTGAAACCCGAATATGCCCAAAAGATTCTCTACCTTGACATCACTCATGATTGTCATAGGTACTTCCAACTCTGCTCAAAAAAAACGACGTGGGCTCTTCCCCTACTAACCTGGTCTTTCTCCAGGTGTCCTCTAGTTCAGGAAAATACTCGCATAATCCAAGCCGGGCATATCAGAAGCCAGACGTCCCCAGACCCCTTTGCTTTCTCCCATCCCACATGTCCAACTGACCACAAAGTCCAGCTTATTTTATCTCCTAAATATTTCTACAGTAATCTATCTCTATTGTCTTAGCCATAGTTTAAAGAATTATCATGTCACCTGGATTTCAATATCCTCTTTGCAGGCACATTGCCACTTGCTAACATTCACCAACCACACTGCATTTAGCAAATGCAAAGCGAATCAAGTCATTCCCCTTCCAACATCTCTCAGGAGACCACTAGCCTCTGCAAAGTCTGGCCACTGCCCACCCACCAGCCCATCACTAGCTACATCTTTCCTTATCTTCTGGACTCTGGCCCACTGGCCTCCCTCCACCCCTGGAATACATCACGTGCTGTGCTGCCCCGTGGTCTATGCACACATTGTACCATCTTCCCCGGGCTGCTCTGCCAGAGCCACTACATTACACAACCCAGGAATGCAATTATGTCTATGGTAGTGGCGCCCCCTAGGGTTGTGCACTGGGAGCAGCTCTGCCCACCCAGCTTTCTCAAGGTTAATGTTTACTCATCCTTCAGAGCTCAGCTCAACATGACTTGACCAGAGAAGTGCTCCCTGGTGGGACCGGGCCCACGACCTCCTGCTTGTCTCACTGCTGCTGATTCTGCGTAGCACTCACAATGCGCAACACGTCGTTTATTGTACACTGTTTTTGCTAGTTGGGGTATAACTGCTTTACAATGTTGTTTTAGTTTTTGCTGTACAGAGAAGTGAATCAGCTATATGTATACATATATCTTCTTCTCTTTTTTGAATTTCCTCCTCTCTTAGGTCACCTCAGAGCACTATGTTACTTCCCTGTGCTATACAGCAGGTTCTCATTAGCTACCTATTCTATACATATTCGTGTATGTATATCAACCCCAATCTCCCACTTTATCCCACCCCTTTCTTCCCCTCCTTGGTGTCCATACTTCTGTTCTCTACATCTGTGTTTTTATATCTGCCTTGCAAACATGTTCCATGTTCATCTGTACCACTTTTTAGGTTCCACATATATGCATTAATTTATGACATTTTTCTCTTTCTGACTTACTTCACTCTATATGGCAGTCTCTAGGTCCATCCACATCTCTACAAATGACCCAATTTTGTTTCTTTTTATGTCTAATATTCCACTGTATATACTGTATGAAGTTTTAAGGCAGTTTACTGAAATATAATTTGTAAATAATAACATTCACCCTTTTCCAGGGTACAGACCTATGAGTTTTAATAAACACATACAGTCGTGAGACCACCACCTCAGTCAGGATATAGAACACATCTACCACTGCAGATGCCTTCAAATTGTGATGCTGGAGAAGACTCTTGAGTGTCCCTTGGACTGTAAAGAGATCAAACCAGTCCATCCTGAAGGAAATCAACTCTGAATATCCACTGGAAGGATTGATGCTGAAGATGAAACTTCAATACTTTGGCCACCTAATGCGAAGAGCTGACTCACTGGAAAAGACTCCGATGCTGGGAAAGATTGAAGGCAGGAGGAGAAGGGGGTGACAGAGGAAGAGATGGTTGGGTGGCATCACCAACTCAATGGACATGAGTTTGAGCAAACTCTGGGAGATAAACTCAGGGAAGCCTGCCATGCTGCAGTCCATGGGGTCACAAAGAGTCAGATATGACTTAGCAGTTGAACAAGGAGCAATAACAACCACCCCAGAAAGATCTCTCATGCCCCACCCCCAACCCAAGCCCCCAGAACTATGGACCTGTTTCTGCACCTATATCTGTGCCGGCCACAAAATGCCACACCCATGGACTCTATAGCAGAATGCCACACCCATGGACTCTATAGCACGCAGCCCTTTAAGTCTGGCTCCTCGCACTTAGTCTTGTATATGACCTAACGTGTGTCTTCACCGCCAGAATGGAAGACTCTGCACAGTGAGGGACCATGACTGACTCAGTACCCACTGTGCCATCACAGTCCACCCCAGTGTTTCTCAACCTTTTGTTCACTGTGGCTCCTCTAACGAGAAATTTAATTTCAATTCTCCCTGATTAGAGAGATTAAATACTAAAGAATAAGCTATAGCTGAGTAAGGTTGAGCCTCGGAGAGCCACAAAACACTGAAATAATATTTTTTCACTCTGCAAGAATGAATTTTCATCTGTGGGAGTGGAAATCACCCCCACTGAGCATGCGTGGCCCGGCAGATAGTAGGTGCCCAAACAAATGTCTGGATTCAGAAGAGAATGCGTTCAGACATTGCCGTGTGGTGGTACCTCCCAAGAGAGCCAGCTCATCTTATTGGAAGGCATTTCTGGGTTTCAAGCTGAGTTGAGAGAGTGACCACCCACCCAGATGTGGAAATACCTTGCTTCCTCTCTTGAAAACCCCACCAGTAACTGTCAGGCACCACGCCAATGGCTTCAGAAGCGAGATCCTAGCATTCATGTGTTGTTGTCGTTTACTGGCTAAGTCGTGTCCAACTTTTTTGTGACCCTATGGACTATAGCCCACCAAGCTCCTCTGTCCATGGGATTTTCCAGGCAAGAATACTGGAGCAAGTTTCCATTTCCGCCTCCAGGATCTTCCTGACCCAGAGATGGAATCTTTGTCTCCTGCATTGGCAGACAAATTCTTTACCGCTGAGCCACCTGGGAAACCCAGAATCAAATGTACTCAGGACTTAATCAGGTTCATCCTTTTGAAAGTCTACTCTGGCTCCAGACAGGGAGAGGAAATGGGGAAGAGGATGGAAGAGGGCAGAGCAGATAAGAGGCCGTTGTAGTTGTGGCAAGAAATGAAAGTGGGCAGTGCAGACAGAGAATAACTGAGAAAGTAGAATCAGCAGAACTTGGTGATGAGTTAGTTGTAGAAAAAGGGAAGAAGGGTGGACATATTTCTAGCCTGGATGTCGGGGGGAAAGGTGGGTGCCATCACGGAGATTGGACACCTGTTTGCAGGGGGCTGAAGGTGGCATGAAGTTTTATGGACTCTTGAGGTTGAACTGGCTTTGGTTTATTCAAGTGCAGTGTCTTCTTGGCTGTTGGATATACAGGTGAGAAGTTTGAAAGAACTCTCTGGGCTAGAAATAAAGATTTGGGGATGGTCAATGTAGATGGTAGCCCAGGCCATGAGTGGAAGACCTCATCAGAGAGCATGTAGCCAGACAAGAAAAGATGGTGCAGGGTAGCCACCAGGAGAATAGCAACACTGAAGGGTGCCCAGCTGGAAGAAGAGGCATAACAGTGAAATTAACCATTAGCACTAACATTTAGGTAGTATATAGTTTTGTGCTTTTTTTTTGTCACTGTTGCTGATTGCTTAGCTTTTTGCTAATATAAACAATTCTGTCAAGAATATCTGTGTAGAAAGCTTTTTCTGAGTATAAGACTATTTTCTCAGGATATATGCTTAGAAGAAGAATAACTAGATTAAAAGATCAGAACGTTTGTGACTATTGATGTATTCTGCCACGTTGACTTACGAAAGGTTATCAATATGTCCTCTTGTCACCAAAGCTTGAGAGCATGCTCTTATGGACTGGGTAGTCTTCAGTCTTGTTCTTTTTAATCTGCTTAATTTGATAGGAAAAAAGGAAGGAAGGGAGAGAACTGGTGGGTGAAGTGGGAGACAAGGCAGGTGATGGAGTCCTCAAGATTTGGTGACCAATGAGATGTAGATAAGGCTTCCCCAGTGGCTCAGCAGTAAAGAATCCACCCTCACTGCAGGAGCCATAGGAGATGCAGGTTCGATCCCTTGGTTAGGAATATCCCTTGGAGTAGGGCATGACAACCAACTCCAGCATTCTTGCCTGGAGAATCCCATGGACAGAGGAGCCTGGCAGGCTACAGTCCATAGGGTCGCAAAGAGTCAGACATGACTGAAGTGACTTAGTACTCACACAAGAAATGTGGAGAGGGGAAGCCACGGAGAAGTTGGACGTAAGTCTTAAGTTGTCCCTGGGTGGATGGTGGGATGGACAACTAGTGGGAAAAACAGTCTGGCATAAAGGTGACGAGTTCAGTTTTGGCTTCTCTGAGTTTGAGGTACACATGAGGCATCCGGGAGGTCAGATGTTAGAGGATCAGTTGTGTTTGCAGAGCTGAAGCTCAGGAGAGAGGCTTGGGCTTCAGAAGGGAAGAGCTGAAATCGCAGTTCCTGATCCTGATGTGGAGGGAGCACTACAGTGTGGAGGGCGCGTTTCGGGGAGCCCCCAGCATCCTGCATCCCATGCTCTCAGCTCCCAAGTGATTTCAGCTGCAGCTGTGGTGGACAGTTCCATCCAAGCTCAGACTTCTCTGGCTGGCAGGGTCCTGCCTCAAGCACACACCACGTGTCTTGTCTTCTGCACCATGGCTGTGTGTTCATCCTGTATTCAAGTGAGCCCTGGGAAATGCAGGGAGTTAGCAGCCTTGCAGACACCCTCCCCCAGTAGAGGCAGGTGTCCCATGGGTGGGTGAGCAGGAGGACTCTTCCTTTAACAGGCTGAACGAGGATTATCTGCACAGTCCTGGAATCCTTGACCCTGAATCCTCTCCACAGAGCCTGGATCTTTGCAAAACAGTCTCCTGGAGGCTGTGCAGTCTGGCTCCTCCAAATGGGAAGGGATGAAGGAGGGAAGGTAGGTTTCCAGTCCAAGATGACACTCTGCCCCTCCTCTGCCATCAGTGCCCCTGCCTTCTTCCCTGCTCTGTACTGTCTCCAGGGCTGGTGAACAGGACCTCCTGCAAACCCAGAAGGGCCCTGTATGATTCCCAGCACGTTGTCCCATCCCTATCTCAGTCTCTTTTATCTTGCCTCAACTGCAACAGCGCCACCTTCAGGTCATCCTGAAGTATTCAAACCCCATGAAGGGTCTGGATTACAGTCCTTCCGGTTGGGAGGTGGGATGGCAGAGGCGGGGTTTACAAGGGAAGCAGATTGTTTGGGGCAGCTCCTCCCTACACCTCTGGGAGCCCTGTTGCAAAATGGTCATTGGCAATATCTCAATGGGAGACTCTGAGGATAGAGCGAGATAACCACATAACACACCGAGAACCAGCCTGGAGAACCAGTTCTCCCAGCAAGAGCCCAGTGACTAATTCTGTTATAAGGTTGGATGAAAAGCTTGTTGAAGCTTCCCAGGTGGCTCAGTGGTGAAGAACCTGCCTGCCAATGGAGAAGATGCAGGTTTGATCCCTGGGTCTGGAAGATCCCCTGGAGAAGGGAACGGCAACCCACTCCAGTATCCTTGCCTGGGAATCCCATGGACAGAGGAGCCTGGGCTACAGTCCATAGGGTTGCAAAAAGTTGGACACAACTGAGAGATTGAGCATGCACGTATGACGTGCTTGTTGGCCTCATTTGGAAAATCCCTAAACAACTAACAATCTCTAGGTTTTATTTTAAAAAACAAAAAACATAGAAGTCCTTGACTCCTTTTTCTTTGATTCTTTCCTTTCTTTGCTTTGGACCACAAAAGCACAGGATTCAATTGCTCACAACTGTCAGTTCAACTCAGTGATTATCAGTCATGCACAGGTCCTCTTGTATCTTTGCTTTGCTTTTGTCTCTTCCATCTTCTTTCTTGAACTCCCTGCCTTCCCTCACTCCTCTCCCCACGGGCAAATATTCTTATGTTGTCGATCTGTGAGCGTGTTAGCCTTGAGAATATATATTGCAGCATATATAAGCAGTACCTGCCAGACACCTTGTTTGGCATTACCTTTTTACGACCTGCCCATGTTAATACACATCATTCTAATTCATTCCATTGAATCCTGCCTGGTGTTCGTCATTTGCATATGCCGCCTGTGATTTATCTACTTCTTTTTGAGTAGACATCTTGGGTGTTTCCAGCCCTTGGCTATTACCAGCAAATGCTTAGAGGAGGAATATCACTGAGGAAATCTCTTTGTCTGCCTGTGTGACAGATGCTCTGGAGGACATGATCAGAAGCGAAATTGCTGGGATATATGCCCTCCACACCGGCCCCATAGCTCACTCTTCCACTAGGACAAGGATTCCTAGGTCTCCACCAACACCTGCCCATCGGATGGTTATAAAGTGGAGCTCAGGACTTCCCCGGCTGTCCAGTGGCTGGGACTCCGTGCTTCCACGACAGAGTGCTCACATTCAATCCCTGATTGTGGAACTAGAATCCTGCACGCCATGAAGATTGGCCAAAACAATAAAATAAATTGGAGCTCATTGTCACCCACCTCTCTTTGTCCAACCAGCCTGTCCCTCCTGCATGTGCTGGAGAAGGGATGGATGAGGTCTCCTAGATGCCACGTATTCTCTTACCTTTGACGATAAGCGGCTCCAGCTGCTGGGTGTCCTCAAACTCCATCACTTGTTATCATCCACGCACAAGGAACAAGTCGAACAAGCAAAGACACATGAGCCTAAAGATGTACCAAGGTGTGTGGCCAGCCCCAAGATGGCCCTGAAAACTCCATCCATTCCAAGAGTGTCAAATCAGCCCATCAGATGCAGTTTGCCTGCCCACCTCCTCTTTCTCAGAAGTAGACATTCGGGGCAAACAACAGTGGCGTGGGTGATTTTGTTAGGGCTGCTGTTCTGAGCCCCCATTAGCAATGCTCTTGGTTGCCCCTGAGGTATAAAGGGCCATGCAACCCAGGATAAGCTAGGTTCTGGGACCAAGTGGCCATGTTCCCTTTAAGCTCAAATTCCTCCAAGTCTCTGCAGTGTGTTTGCTTAGAGGATTTCAGAGTCACAGTCTCTGGAGTCAGATTGTCCTGGGTTCCAGTCCCAACTTACCTCACAGGACTACTGCAGATGACAAAGGCGCAGTACATGCGAAGTGCTGAGCTGACTTCCAGGCACGTGCTAAGCCTCAGAAGGCCATCTGTTATCCAGAACAATCCACAATACAAGAAATACGTTCTCCACTTTACAAATTATAAAATTTGTAATTTTATATACCCAGAGAGGCTGAGCTACTTTTTTGGAGAGCAGAATTCAAACTCAGGTCTGTCTGTCTCTGTTTGTTTCCCTCTTCGAAGGAAACTTCGCTGATTCCCGTCCTCTGCCAGGACCTTGGGCTGAGACTGGTATCAGATGCCTCCACGGGACTCCAGGTCCTGGATTCAGTGGGGACAGGCCCACTGGGCCTTCTTGGCAGGAGTCCCTCAGGGAGTGGGAGGCCCAGGGCAGGCCTGGGCCCCGGCTGGGCAACAGGAGGCTTCCAGGTGTTGGGGAAGGCAGCAGCCTGGCTGGTTTCCAAGCACATTCAGAGCCAACCCGAGGGAAACCCCAATTCTATCCGTGCCAGCACGCCTGGGGCAGAAGCACTGGAGACATTAAATATTAAATGTGTCGGCTGACTTCCAAACTTGGTAATTAAAACTCTTATTTCATATTTTACACAGGATGGACGCGGAGGTCATGGGGCTGCTCTAAGAGGTCTCATAGCTCCCTTGTTCACAGATGAAGTGGCTCTTCTGAGGAAAACTTCGCTCTTATTCGGGACCCACACTGCCCTGTTTATAAAGTGATTTCCTGGGAGGGCAGGCAGTGGAGGTCGGGAGGTCTTCCAGGGAGGGTAGGGCCCATTCAGGGCTCCCAGCTGGGTCTCAGGCTTTCTTTCTACTTCTCCGAAATAGGCCTGCATTCCCAGGAGCCTGCAGAGGGTCTAGCCTCAAGCCCCTCAAGTCTGCTGCAAGGGCAGCCCAGGGAGCTGGAGTTGGCTCTGAAAATGGGGAAGGAGAAGGAATAGCCAAGGGAGGGCTGCAGGGAGGGTCCGAGAGAGGGGGACCCGTCCCTTAGCCTCTAGCGCCATCTGCTGGTCATATGCTGAACTGCATCACCCTGGATGCCCCCTGGAGACCTCACGGGAGCTCTGGGCTGGGTTGAGAACAGGGGATCAATGAAAATCAGGGCTGATGCTTCAGGGAACAATTTTAAAGCACAATTTAGTTTTGTGAATTTTTCAGTCAGTCATTCTCTGAGGTCAAGAGCTAAATAAGACTCTGACCTGGATCTCTGGGGACCCAACCCAGCTTGATAACCAGGATATCCATGGAAATCAGCACATGATGAGCACAGGCCTCCACGATTTATGTTAGTTTTCTCACTACGGGGGCTGTTCTCATGCTGCATGCCCATTTGACAGATGAAAACACTCAGCTGACAGAAGACCCCAAAGCCAGATTACTTGCGCCCACCCCCATCGTCAATCTTTCTGCAAGGCCTGACCCTTTCCACCTCCAAAACATACCATGAGTTTTCTTCTTTCCCCCATCATCATTCTTACCTCCTTGGTCCAAGCCATTTTCACCTCTTCCCTGGACAAAAACCTCCCCAGGACGTTGGCAGGAGGATTTTAGCAGCTCCAGCCTCGCCCTCTACCAACTATGTTTCACAAACAGCCAGTGGGATCTTAGGACGTGAATTGAATCCCACCCATCCCTTGCTCAAAAACTTTGATGGCTCCCATTGCCTTTAATATAAAATCTAGGACTTCCCCGGTGGTCCAGTGGTTAAGAATCTGCTGCCAATGCAGGAGACATGAGTGCAGCCTTGGTCCAGGAAGACCCACACGCTGAGGGGGAACTAAGCCCGTGGACCACAACTACTGAAGCCCACATGCTCTAGAGCCCACAAGCCACAAGAGAAGCCCCCACAACGAGAAGCCCAAGCAGTGCAACCAGAGAGTAGACCCACTCAGCACAGCTGGAGAAAGCCTGCATGCAGCAACGGAGACCCAGCACGGCCAAAAATAAGCAATTAATTAAAAAAAAAAAATCTCAGCTCCTTGCCAGATTCAGAAATGCCCTGATGCGGTGTTCTCACTAGCCTCATGTCATGCCCCTCTCTACACCCTCCGCTCACTCCACTGCCTTCATGCGGGCTTCCTCAAACATGCCAGATCCTTCCCAAGCTCAGTTCCTTTGCAGATGCTGTTCACTCCACCTGGAATGCTGTTCCCTTCACTTCTTCTCTCCGAATTAAAAGTTCTCCATGTCATGGAACACCCCAGGCCTTTCCTGACCACCCTCTCTAAAGAACACCTGCCCGATTGCCCAGTTATTTTCTAACCCAGTCTTTTGTTTTTTCTTTATAGAACTTCTTGGCACTTGCAACAACTTTTTTATTTGCTCATTAACTTTTAAAAGTTGTTCCCCCAACTGGAATGAAAATTCTGAGCAGGCAGGGAGCAGATGAGCTTTGTTCATCATAGCACAAGGCCTACCAAATAGTAGGCACCAAATAAATACCTGGCACCAAATGCAGGTACAGAGCATCAGAGAAGGTTTCTTGAGGAAGGGACATCTACACTGAGACCTGAAAAATGGATAGGAGTAGCTCAGGAGAAAGTGAAGAGGCAGAGGAGCCTGGAGGGCTACAGTCCATAAGGTCACAAAGAGTCAGACACGACTGAAGCAACTTACCATGCACACATCTAGGCAGAAAGGGGAGTGACAAGGAGGAGCTGAGAAATGGAATATTTCCTGCCACATCAATGGCTTCCCTGGTGACTCAGATGATTAAGAATCTACCTGCAATGCAAGAGACCCCGGTTTGATCCCTGGGTCAGGAAAATCCCCTAGGGAAGGGACTGGCTACCCACTCCAGTATTCTTGTTTGATAAATCGTATGGACAGAGGAGCATGGTGGGTTACAGTCCATGGGGTCACAAAGAGTTAGACACAATTGAGCAACTAACACTTTTCACCTTCAGTAAACAAAGATGTCAGTCATCAGCAATTGCAGCCACCAGGATGGTGAGCTGGTGAGCCCTGAGGGAACTCCAGAAGGAAAGAACACCTGCCATCCAGCAACCACCAACTGCAGTCACTCCCTATGGTGAGTCCTGAGGAAATTCAGGATGTGAAAACACAGGATACTGGCCTCAGATAGCTGATCAGATCAGATCAGTTGCTCAGTCGTGTCCGACTCTTTGCAACCCCATGAATCGCAGCACGCCAGGCCTCCCTGTCCATCATCAACTCCCGGAGTTCACTCAGACTCACATCCATCGAGTCAGTGATGCCATCCAGCCATCTCAGCCTCTGTCGTCCCCTTCTCCTCCTGCCCCCAATCCCTCCCAGCATCAGAGTCTTTTCCAATGAGTCAACTCTTCGCATGAGGTGGCCAAAGTACTGGAGTTTCAGCTTTAGCATCATTCCTTCCAAAGAAATCCCAGGGCTGATCTCCTTCAGAATGGACTGGTTGGATCTCCTTGCAATCAAAGGGACTCTCAAGAGTCTTCTCCAACACCACAGTTCAAAAGCATCAATTCTTCGGCGCTCAGCCTTCTTCACAGTCCAACTCTCACATCCATACATGACCACAGGAAAAACCATAGCCTTGACTAGACGGACCTTTGTTGGCAAAGTAATGTCTCTCCTTTTGAATATGCTATCTCGGTTGGTCATAACTTTCCTTCCAAGGAGTAACCGTCTTTTAATTTCATGGCTGCAGTCACCATCTGCAGTGATTTTGGAGCCCAGAAAAATAAAGTCTGACACTGTTTCCACTGTTTCCCCATCTATTTCCCATGAAGTGATGGGACCAGATGCCATGATCTTCGTTTTCTGAAAGTTGAGCTTTAAGCCAACTTTTTCACTCTCCACTTGCACTTTCATCAAGAGGCTTTTTAGTTCCTCTTCACTTTCTGCCATAAGGGTGGTGTCATCTGCATATCTGACGTTATTGAGATTTCTCCCGGCAATCTTGATTCCAGTTTGTGTTTCTTCCAGTCCAGCGTTTCTCATGATGTACTCTGCATATAAGTTAAATAAGCAGGGTGACAATATACAGCCTTGACATACTCCTTTTCCTATTTGGAACCAGTCTGTTGTTCCATGTCCAGTTCTAACTGTTGCTTCCTGACCTGCATACAGATTTCTCAAGAGGCAGGTCAGGTGGTCTGGTATTCCCATCTCTTTCAGAATTTTCCACAGATGGCTGAGGTGCATATCAAAAGAATGATTTCAGAGAGCCCAGACTCCTGCATCTTTCCATACATAGAAAAACACTAAGTTCCTTAACTTGAGATATCTAGTTTCCTTTAATTCACAATAATCTTTTGATTATTAATCCTTGGAAGAAAAGCTATGACCAACCTAGACAGTATATTAAAAAGCAGAGGCATTACTTTGCCAACAAAGGTCCGTCTAGTCAAAGCTATGGTTTTTCCAGTAGTCATGTATGGATGTGAGAGTTGAACTATAAAGGAAGCTGAGCGCCAAAGAATTAATGCTTTTGAACTGTGGTGTTGGAGAAGACTCTTGAGAGTCCTTTGGACTGCAAGGAGATCAAACCAGTTAATCCTAAAGGAAATCAGTCCTGAATATTCATTGGAAGGACAGATGCCGAAGCTGAAACTCCAATACTTTGGCCACCTGATGCAAAGAACTGACTCTTTGGAAAAGACCCTGATGCTGGGAAAGATTGAAGTTGGGAGGAGAAGGGGAAGACAGAGGATGAGATGGTTGGATAACATCGCCGACTCTATGGACATGAGTTTGAGCAAGCTCTGGGAGTTGGTGATGGACAGGGAAGCCTGGCGTGCTGCAGTCCATGGAGTCGCAGAGTTCTACACAACTGAGCGACTGAACTGAACCAAACTGAACTGAATCTTTTGATGTTCAGACCACCTGCCCTTTGTTGCAAAACTTCTATATAACTTGGCTCCCTTGCCCCCAACCTCATTGCAGCAGTTCTTTCAGAGTTATTTGAGATGCTGCCTCCTGGGCTTGAAGTTCTAAAAATTCCTGCTGAATAAAACATACCTCTCAACTTTTAAGATGTGAATATTTTTTAAGTTTACAAGCACTCCAGGCAGAGGGGAGAACAGGTGAAAGTGTCATAAGGCAAGAAGATTCTTGGCACTTTTAAGAAATTAAAAATAGAAAGAGGGATTTCCCTGGGCATCCAGTGGTTAAGATTCCATGATTCCACTGCAGGGGGCACAGGTTCAATCCCTGGTTGGGGAACTAAGATCCCATGTGCCACATGGAGAAGCAAGAAAAAAAAAAAAAAGGAAAAAAAAGAAATGGAAAGAAAGCTGACATCACTGGAAAGGAGTGAGAATAAGGAGAGCCTGAGAGTAAGTTATAGCAGAAGGATAAGTCTTCCTCCTCAGAGCCTGGAACACCATTGAGAAATGAGAGGCAAGAGGTGAAGTGAGAAGATTCATGTTTTTACAAAGCTATGACAAACCTAGACAGCATATTAAAAAGCAGAGACATTACTTTGCCTACAAAGGTCCATAGAGTCAAAGCTATGTTTTTTCCAGTAGTCATATATGGATGTGAGAGTTGGACCATAAAGAAGGCTGTTCAGTTCAGTTCAGTCGCTCAGTCATGTCCGACTCTTTGCAACCCCATGAATCGCAGCACGCCAGGCCTCCCTGTCCATCATCAACTCCCGGAGTTCACTCAGACTCACATCCATCGAGTCAGTGATGCCATCCAGCCATCTCAGCCTCTGTCGTCCCCTTCTCCTCCTGCCCCCAATCCCTCCCAGCATCAGAGTCTTTTCCAATGAGTCAACTCTTCGCATGAGGTGGCCAAAGTACTGGAGTTTCAGCTTTAGCATCATTCCTTCCAAAGAAATCCCAGGGCTGATCTCCTTCAGAATGGACTGGTTGGATCTCCTTGCAATCAAAGGGACTCTCAAGAGTCTTCTCCAACACCACAGTTCAAAAGCATCAATTCTTCGGCGCTCAGCCTTCTTCACAGTCCAACTCTCACATCCATACATGACCACAGGAAAAACCATAGCCTTGACTAGACGGACCTTTGTTGGCAAAGTAATGTCTCTCCTTTTGAATATGCTATCTCGGTTGGTCATAACTTTCCTTCCAAGGAGTAACCGTCTTTTAATTTCATGGCTGCAGTCACCATCTGCAGTGATTTTGGAGCCCAGAAAAATAAAGTCTGACACTGTTTCCACTGTTTCCCCATCTATTTCCCATGAAGTGATGGGACCAGATGCCATGATCTTCGTTTTCTGAATGCTGAGTTTTAAGCCAACTTTTTCACTCTCCTCTTTCACCTTCATCAAGAGGCTTTTTAGTTCCTCTTCACTTTCTGCCATAAGGGTGGTGTCATCTGCATATCTGACGTTATTGAGATTTCTCCCGGCAATCTTGATTCCAGCTTGTGCTTCTTCCAGCCCAGCATTTCTCATCATGTACTCTGCATATAAGTTAAATAAGAAGGCTGAGCCCTGAAGAATTGATGCTTTTGAACTGTGGTGTTGGAGAAGACTCTCGAGAGTCCCTTGGACTGCAAGGAGATCCAACCAGTCAATCCTAAAGGAAATTAGTCCTGAATATTCACTGGAAAGTCTGACGCTGAAGCTGAAACTCTAATCCTTTGGCCACCTGATGTGAAGAACTGACTCACTGGAGAAGCCCCTGATGCTGGAAAGATTTGAAGACAGGAGGAGAAGGGGATGACAGAGGACAAAATGGTTAGATGGCAACATTGACACAATGGACATGAGTTTGAGCAAGCTATGGGAGATGGTGAAGTACAGAGAAGCCTGGCATGCCGCAGTCCGTGGGGTCCCAAAGAGTCAGACATGAGTGGGTGACTGAACAACAACCAGGCTGTCCTGTGATGCATGCAGCGCAGAGGCTGGAAGCAGGAAGATCAATGGGAGGCCATTGTTCTAGTCAGGTGGCGCTGGAGGAAGATGTGTCATGGGGAATGGGGGAAGGTGTGTCCCAAACCAGGGCAGAGGAGACAGGAGATGAGTGGATAAGCCCAGAGGCCTTGAGAACATATCAGATAGGGAGCTGTAAAAAAAGAAAAATGTTTACTGACCTACATGTTTCCACAAAACTGGACATAAGGAAGTAGCATTCACTGAGATAAGGCACAGGTTGATGTGTGGGGAGATAAATCAGCTGAGATTCTTTGTGTTGCAGGTCATGAAAGCCCAACTTAAATTGGCTTAAATTGCTGGAAAGTCCAGAGATAAAGTGAGTTTCAGGGTTTGTTTTGTTTAGAGACCAGTGATGTCATTGAGTACCCTGTTTCTTTTTTTCTTCTGGTCTTGCCGTCCACAGTGTCAGTGTCTCCTGGCGGCTGCTCCCCTCATGCTGACAGAATGGCTGCAGGAGCTCCAGTCTTCACATTTGTACCTACCCAGCTGAGAAGATGAGAAAGGGCCAGCTGTGGCCCCCTTGGGGAAATAGAAATACTCTTTCCCTAAAGTGCCAGTAACTTACCCTCATGTCTCACACTGGTCTAAAGTGGGCTTTATGCCTATTTCTGTACTAATGGCTGTGGCCTGGGGAAGCTTTATTACTTCAGACGTGGCTACTTGAACTAATTATGGCCAAGAAGAAATGACTTCTTGAGTGGGTTAAACCAGGTTTTCAAACCCAATTGCACATTTGAGTCCCTTGGGCTAAAGCCTAGGCCAGGGCATTTGAAGAGTTCCCCTAGGTGATTGTAATGTGCAGACAGGGTTGAAATCCATCAGGGCCTATTCCTAGAGTTCAAAGTGGGGTCAACCCCATCTCCTCCAAATCTATGGAGTGAAAGAAGGCGGGAAGGAAGAATAAAAAGACGGCCCCACATTTAGCCCATGTTGAATCCGAGTTGCCATGGGTACCCATGGAAAGTGTTATGTTGGGCACAGGATTCTGGGCTGAGATCCTTAGCCCATGATTTGACATCTCATAAACATAGCACAATCATTAGCTGTTAATACTTTACCTCTTTTTCAGTGGCTATAACCTCATTTTCAGAGAAGGCAATGGCACCCCACTCCAGTACTCTTGCCTGGAATATCCCATGGACAGAGGAGCCTGGTAGGCTGCAGTCCATGGGGTTGCTAAGAGTTGGACATGACTGAGTGACTTCACTTTCTCTTTTCACTTTCATGCATTGGAGAAGGAAATGGCAACCCACTCCAGTGTTCTTGCCTGGAGAGTCCCAGGGACGGGGGAGCCTGGTGGGCTGCCGTCTATGGGGTCACACAGAGTCAGACACGACTGAAGTGACTTAGCATAGCATAGCATAACCTCATTTTATACTTGAATTAATGCTGTGTTTGTATGCCTTCACCCACCTGCACTCATAGTGCAATATTTTGCTTCTGACAGTTGATGTGTGCGTGTGTGCTAAGTCGCTTCAGTTGTGTCCGACTCTTTGCGACACTATGGAGTGTAGCCTACCAGGCTCCTCTGTCCATAGGATTATCCAGCAAGAATACTGAATTGGGTTGCCATGCCCTCCTCCAGGGGATCTTCCCAACCCATGATGGAACCCATGTCTCTTATGTCTCCTGCATTGGCAGGCAGGTTCTTTACCAGTAGCACCACCTGGGAAACCCCTGATGGTTGATAGAAGGAAACAATTTTGTATGAATGGCTCTTTGGAGATCAAGGCATCACAGAGCCCGGAACATTAACTTCTCTTACAGCCCCAGGCTGGTGATGAACTTTCCCACAATGCAGATTGAGCCTGTAACCGCTATGGTGACATCCTCCCATATCCAGTCCATCAAAGATACTGTACCAGTTTGTCACTGCTCCTTAATAGACCATCTTAAAATCCTGTGGCTTTTAATAGCAGTTGTTCGTAATCACGCACACCTCCACAGGCTGGCTGGGTTTGGCTGAGCGAGTCTGGGGTCCCCTGGACTGCTCTGCTTGAGGCTTCAGGGGCCTCTGTGGTCATTTCACATGTCTCTCATTCTCCTTGGGCCAGCAGGCTACGACTGCCAAGCACAAGAGGGTCAGGCAAAAACACAAGACCTCTTTCACCCATGTTTCACAGAGCGAAGACCAAGGAAGGATGGGGAGTAAGTACTGATGGGGAGTAAGTGGGAAGGACCATGAGTTACATGGCAAAGGGTATGGATACTAGGGGAGTGCAGGCTTAGGGCCAATGAAGCATGGCTTTATTTATTCTAAGTAATGGACAGTGTCCTGGGATAAAACAATTGATGTTTAAGAAGCCAATCCCTGCCCCCCCCCTCCACACACACACCCCTCTCAAGGAGGGAGTCCAGCTGGCAGGGTTGGCTCCTGGCGGCCCTTTTCCTCTGGAAGTTCTAGATAATCAGCAAATCTCACAGAAAGTAGCCAGAGGGGGATGTTGATCTCTATAATAAAGACATGAAAGAGAGCCCAAGCTGGAGGGAGTCAAGCTGCTTGGGTCTGGAGAAAGAACACTGTCTGGGTTCCAGCAGTGCCTCAGGCCCCGTCCCCGTTCCTTCCTCACACCTGGCTCGACCCTCAGCCTCAGTTCCTTTTAAGAAGCCACTGAAGGAGTCGAGGCTACAAAGTGACAAGTTTTGACCTTGGTCTTCTGAAAACCACTCTGACCAAGAATAGCTAGGACACTCAAGAACAGCAGGCATCAGGAGTCAGGATTTAAGAGAAAGCTTTTATTAATAATTATTATTATTATTTGTTAAATTATTATTACTATACCATTACTAATTTTATTTAATTATTTTATTAATTAATCAGGACAGCATGGTTTCAGCACAAGGACAGATACAAAGACTAGTGCAGAAGAAGGTAGGCCCAGAAACAGATCTTTCTACACATGGGCACGTGATAAATGACAAGGTAGCCCTGCAAAGCAGTAGGGAAAGGAGAGTTTTCAGTAAGTGAGTTCTGAGATAATTGGATCTCCACAGGGGAGAAAAATGAGATAGGACCTCTAATTCTACCATCTGCAACCATAGAAATGGTGTGCAGGCTTCAGGAGGAGCTAGATCCAGGATCTGGAAGACTTTTGGGGAACCATGGAGGTTCCTCTACTTCAACCCCCTCCCCTCCTCCCCTGATGTTTCTTGAGCATGTTTTCAGCATTGGGCACTGAGGGTTTTATGGGCACTCCCATGTCCCTGCAACATTGCTCTGAGGCCAGTGTTAATATTCCCATTTTATAGCTAAGGAAACTGAGGCTGGGGAATCAAGACCTTTGTTCCAGTTTACATGATGCACACATGGCAGGACTGGGATTTGACTCCAGTAGGGCAGTTTCAGAGCCCACTGTTCATTCTTCCTCCTAAACAGCCCTCAAACCTGCCCCCTTCTCTAAATCTCCACAGCCATCCCTTAAACATCTCTCATGTGGACAGCGGCAGTAAGTAGAGACCTCAAAGGTCTCTCCCTCTTCAGTCTTAAAATACACAATAGCTGTGTCATTCCTCTGTCTAAAACCCTTCAGTTACTGGCATAGAAGCAGACATATGGTTCAGTGGAATAGAACTCAGAACCCAGAAATAAATGTATATACTTATGGTCAGCTAATTCTCAAAAAAAAGGGTGTCAAGATATTTTTTGACTACACCAAACGTCTTATGGGAACTTGGTTCCCTCCCTGGCCTTGAAAGCACCAAGTCCTAACCACTGGGCTGCTAGAGAATTACCTACCTCAATTTTTTAATAAAGCAAACACATCAATGACCCCAAGACTTTTCACCATCTAACTAATGCCTGCCTACCCTTCCAGCCCTATCTCTTACTAGTCCTTCCATTGATCACTTTGCTCAGAGAAGCAGAGATTCTAGGAAAGATTTTATTTTAAGGGATTCAACTTAGAGATTTGACCTTACTGTAGGAGCTGGGCAAGCTTCCCCAGTGGTTCAAAGGTAAACAATCCGACCTCAACGCGGGAGACCTGGGTTTGATCCCTTGGTTGGGAAGATTCCCTGGAGGAGGGCATGGCAAAACACTCCAGTATTCTTACCTGGAGAATCCCCATAGACAGAGGATCCCGGTGGGCTATAGTCCATGGGGTTGCACAGAGTCAGACACGACTGAGCAACAAAGCATAGCACAGCACAGAGGAGCCGGGCAATCAGCCTTTCTAAGTCTGTTGCCCCTGGTTGACATGTGTGAGCTGCAACAGCTCCTGACTCACCAAGGCTACTGCTTCATCTCTGTCTTCCTAACCTCACCCAAAGTCCCCCTGAAGCCCACCCCATCCCAGAGCACGCGGGGAAAGGCATTCTGGGAAATGTAGTTCTAGCCTCGCTAGGTGGACACAGCACCAAGCCACCCACGGCTCTTCTCACATGCCCTTCCCTCTGCCTGGAGCATGGTCCCCGCTCTTCACCCACTTATTCCTACTCCACCTTTGAATCTCAGCCTCCAACAGGAAGTCGCTCTGGCAGATCCTCCAGAACAGAGGTGGGCACTTCTCCCAACCTCTGGCCCACCACAGGCAGCTGTGAAGGTCGTGCACAACCCCAAGAGCACAGATCGCGTTCACAGCCATCCTAGATGTGTGTCTTCATTATTTATTTGTTTATTTGGCAGTGCGGGGTCTTACTTGCAGCATGCAGAATCTTTAGTTGCAGCCTGTGGGATATAGTTCCCCGATCAGGGATCGAACCCAGGCCCCCAGCTTTGGGAGAGCTGGCAGAGTCTTAGCCACCAGACCACCAGGGAAGTCCCAGGTGCTCATCTTTATATGACTGTCCTCCCACAGGTGGCAGTAAAGTGACTAGAGCAAGGAGCATCCTTTTCTAATTCTAACAACTGTGTTCATGGACTGTTGTGGGACTGGGTGCACTTCCTTTATCTCAAGGGATACTTGGCTGCCAGACTGTGCCCCTTTTTACACTGTGAGCCCCACTTGGCAGGGGCCATAATGGGACAACTCACTGTGGGGTCCCCAACACTTAGCACAGAACCTGACACACAGCAGACTCTCCATATCCATAAAACAACATAATAGGAAGCAACCTAGATGTCCATCGACAGACAGATGGATAAAGAAGCTGTGGTACCTATGTACAATGGAATACTACTCAGCCATAGGAAGGAACACATTTGAGTCAGTTCTAATGAGGTGGATGAACCTAGAGCCTATCATACAGACTGAAGTAAATCTGAAAGAGAAAAACAAATATTGTATATTAATACATCTAGAAAGATGGCATTGATGAACCTATTTGCAGGGCAGCAATGGAGATGTAGAAAACAGACTTATGGACAAGGGTCGGGGGGAGGAAGGAGAGGGTGAGATGAATGGAGAGAGTAGCATGAAAGCATACACACAACCTCATGTAAAGCAGATAGCCAATGGGAATTTGTTGGATAACTCAGGGACCTCAAACTGGGGCTCTGTGACAACCTAGAGGGGTGGAAGAGAGTGGGAGGTGGGAGGGAGGTTCAAGAGGGAGGGGACATATGTACACCTATGGCTAGTATATGTTGATGTATGGCAGAAACCAAACCAATATTGTAAAGCAATTATCCTCCAATTAAAAATAAATAAATTATAAAAGAATAACTGAATGTCTAGGCAATGAGAGAAGAGTAACAGAAGAAAGCAGAAAGATGAATGAGCTGGGGGCTTTGGGAGCAGGCTGGAAAGAAGAGGTAGCACAGCTGGGTGGTTCAGAGCATGGACTCAGGAGCCAGGCTCCACTTTCATCACTTACCAGCTGGGTGACCTCGCTCAGTTACTCCACCTGTCTGTGCCTCAACCTGCTCATCTGTAAAAATCAAGATAAGAACAGCACTTTCTTCAAGGAATTGGTAGGAGAATGCATCAGACTGATGTTTGCAAAGCGCTAAGATGGCAATATATAACCATTTGTTTAAAAAAAATAGATGATGATAGATAAAATGAGGGAAGGATGAATCATTTTGTTTCTCTCTCAAAGCCAGAGTGAAAGGCAATCCCGATGGAGAAGCTGCTGCCAGGGTTCCCCATTTGAGTGACTGGAAGGTGGTGGAATGCTTCTACTCTGAAAATATACAGGTTTAAGAGCATTGAGACAAACACCCTGGCTGGTAAGAACATCTAGACTAGAGGGTATTACATTATCATATGGTTAGTTAAGGAATTATAGCTCTTAGGGTACCAGCTTCTGCACAATAAAATGATTTTTAAAACAACATTTTAAAAACCCGATTAAAACATAATGTCCTGTTTAGTTACTGCCACAAAATGTTTCATTTGCAGATTACAGCCTAGCGGATTTAATTTACTTTCCGCTGACACCCATATTAGATGCGATGGGCCAGGGAGGCACTCAAGGCTGTAAGCTGCAGAACTTAGAAGCTCATGGGTGCCACTGATAAGCCTTTTTGGAGGACGTGACATGGCCAGGCTTCCTCCCCACCCCCAGGACCCTGAGGGTTTCCTGATGGTTGGCACACAGCGCTCCTCCCTGCAGGCTCTTCTGATCAAGTAAGGTTTGGGACTCTGCAGGATGCTATATGCTGAGAGTACAGACTGAAAACTGGTGCTTCAAGGGCCAGGTTCGGCTATTGATCATCTGCCTCACAGCATGATTTCTAAATAGTCAAGCCAACATTTGAAACATCAAGAGATCTCACTCTAAACCTGGACGTTTCGCTACTTTTAAAAAATGGGAAGAATTGACAGTGCTGAACTGTCACCGTCACGGCAGCGACAGGCTGGAGCGGGAGAGGTCATGTGCTTTCCAGGCCGTCACAATCCCTACCATTCCTTACCGTCTCCCTCACAGTCAGGGGTTTGAGAGTTAACTCCAATCTGGTTTGCTATCGCATGTGAGGTGCTCTTTTGTTTTGTTTTTCGGTAGAGAAACATTCCTTGATTCTATCTTTTGAGGTTCCAGCAGGAAATAGACAACATGCTCAAAGCTGGGGAGGTGAGGAGAGTTTAGTAGTGGGATTATTTACAAAGGTATGGATAGAGTTTAGGAAAAGCAACAAAGAATGATACAGCCTCCAGTGCCACAAACACTGAGGAGTGTTACCATCCTGAGTCCGAAGGGATGCAGGGAGGGGGCCTGGAGAGAAAGCGCTGCTGATGGAGCTGAGTCTGGGTCAAGGGCGGCAGTCAGCCCAGGGTGACTCCTTGTGGACAGAGCCTGGAAAAGACTCCTCCAAGTTCCTTTCCTCATGCCTCCAGTCTCCTCTGGTGACCCCCATGGGCCACACCAACTGGAAGCGAGAAGACAAAGGGATCCTCCCAGGCTCCCCATATAGCTCAGATTCCAGGACACAGAGTTGGGGAGCCTGGGGGACAAAGAGAGGGCCTGGAGAAGGACCGAATAAAAGAGAGCCAGCATGCCATGTGTCCATCAAAAGTGGCAAAACAGAAAGAGGGTGTATATATCTGTGTGGAAGTTAAGAATATTCTTGTACTTCCCTGGTGGTGCAGTGGATAAGAACCTGCCTGCCAACGCAAGGGACAAGGGTTCAGTCTCTGGTCCAGGAAGATTCCACACGCCTTGGAGCAGAGAAGCCTGTGCACCGCAATTTCTAAAGCCCGCACACCTAGAGCCTGTGCTCCACAACCAGAGAAGCCACTACAAAGAGAAGTACACGTACCACAATGAAGAGTGGCCCCGCTCACCACAACCAGCGGAAGCCCGTGTAAAGCAACTAAGACCCGGCACAGCCACAAATAAAATAATTTTTTTTTAAAAGAATATATATTCGTATATATTTAATGTGCCAATGCTTGGTCCACTTCTCTCGTCTGCGTCGTCTTCGTGGTCCCCTAAGCATCTGACTATGCATCACTGGCCCTGGGAGAGTTATCTCCACCCCTGCCCCCCACCCCCATCCCACCACACCCTCTTTCGACTTTGTCTCCTCTTGCGGAAGGAGATTCCCATCCATTCCCCCAAAGAGGAAACAGCAGTAGAAACAAGACCCTTCTCATCCTTCTCTGCACGCCCTCATCTGTGCAGTGAGGTGGGGCTCAGGTCAAGTTCAGACATGGCCCTCCCCCTGGACCTGCCCTCAAGAACAGCTCATCCTTCTTTCTGCTCCTGTTGCAGGCAGTAACTCAGCAAGATGAAACATCACTGCCCTAGGGAGAGGGCTGCCTGGTCTAAAGGCGCCCCCACAGCTAGGAGAGAAACTCAATCCCTTTAGGGAAGGAGAAGTCAGAAGCCCCAGGTTCCAGCTACATTCTCTAACTCCGATTTCCACTAACGTTGCTGAAGCTATTGTCCCCGTTTGATCTCAGTTCCTTTTGCCCTGTATTGAACATTTGTCCTATTTTTCTGACTTCCCAGCAAGGGCTCCCATCCTGTTTTTGAGGAATTCCTCATTTTACAAGGCTTGGAAGGAAACAGAATTCATTTTCCACTCTGTGTGCTCGGTCGCTCGGTCGTATCTGACTTTTTGACACCCTTTGACCCTTTGGACAGGCTCTTCTGTCCATGGGATTTTCCAGGCAAGAATACTGGAGTGGGTTGCCATTACCTCCTCCAGGGGATCTTCTTGACCTGGGGCTTGAAGCTGTATCTCCTGTGTCTCCTGCATTGCAGGCAGATTCTTTACAGGCACTCTAGAAGCCTTTAAGGCTGGGTGTCCTTTTCCCGGTGTCCTTTGCAGCTAGGAAGCAGCCACAGGACCAGGCTCTGAGTTGGTCTCATGGCTCAGGGAGGTGGCAGCAGCAGTTGCAGTAAGACCAGCTTCCAAGGCCATGAGGCCAGCAACAGCGCAGCTTGGGGCATCGGTCAGCGGTCATGGTGGTGGCCCTGGGGGTGGCAGCAGCGTCCTGGCCACTCCAATTCTGTGACCTGATTGTGGGCACAGCTGTGTAGTCACCAAGCCTGCTTTTCCAGCCTCCTAGGGACTGTGTGAGCCACCCATACCTTTCTGGTGAATTCCTTTACTGCCAAAATCAGCCAGACTCCATTTCTGTTCCTTGAGTCTTTTTTTTTTTTTTTTTTTTTTAAATTTGGCTGTGCCGGGTCTTCGTTGTAGCATGCAGGATCTTTAGTTACAACATCCAGGCTCTTAGTTGCAGCATGTGGGATCTAGTTCCCTGACCAGGGATGGAACCTGAGCCCCCTGCATTGGGAGCTCGGAGTCCCAGCCACTGGACCACCAGGGAAGTCCCTGCTCTTTTTGACTTGGAACTCCTACTGATACATGTGACCACAGAATCCTGGAGGGAAGAAAAGATGAATGGCACCCCTAGCTACACCCCCAGCAACTCCCTCCAGATTATGTGTCCATTAAGACTATCTCAATTATTTTAAAAATGCAAATCAAAATAAAAGCAAAGCCTCAAATTGACAAAGAATAAAGAGAAAGTGTAAGTTCACAGGAGCCTGGTGGGTTAAGGCTAGAAGCAGACTCTCACTGAGAAACTGATCCATCTCTGGCTCTCTTGTAAGTCCTTCTGGCTGTCAGGTTCATCTTCAGCCCCCACACAGGGGCCCCTGCAATTGCAAGGCTTCCTCTCCTTGCAATAAAACAGCTACAATAGTTCTCGATCTCACCTCCTCCCACATCACCCCACAAAAGAAAGTCTCTTCTGGGAGCTCTCCCACAAGTCCAGGTATGTCCAAAGGTCACAGGCTTGTCCTTGTACACATCATGGTGGCAGGAAAATGGGATAAGCTGATTGGCTTAATCAAATCAAGGCTCATCTGAAACTGAATTCTCTCAAACCATCGGATGAGAATGGGGCAGGGTGGTGAAGTCCCCAAGGAAAGTCAGCTTCCTGTTGGTGGGAAGCGGGGGCATGGATGCTGGAGACCTCTGGGGGACTCAGATATCTGGGTCAAGTCTCAGCTCTGCTCCAGCCTACCAGTGTGAACCTGGCCAGCCCCTTTTCCTCTTCATGTCTCAGTGGCCAGGTTTATACCACGGTGGAGAGTGGGGTACATTCTACAAGTCTATGGGTCTTGGAGGCAAAGTAGCACTACCTTGAGTCAGTGGCTAGATGACCTGAATTGTGTCCCTGACAAATTCACATGTTGAAGCCATAGCCCTCAGGACCTCAGGATGTGACTATATTTGCAGAACAGGGCTTTAGAGGGGTGATAAAGCTAATTGAGACCCTGAGAATAGGCTTTTCATATAATATCCTTATAAGAAGAGGACATTAGGCTATACAGAAACACCAGTTCTCTTGCCCATGAGAACACAGCCAGAAGGTGGCCCTTGGCAAAGTTGAGCAGAGCGGCCTCAGGTAAAGCCAAACCTGATGACACCTTGATCTTGGACTTCCAGCCTCCAGATCCGTGGGAAGATCAGTCTTTGTTGTTTCAGTTACCAGTCTGCGGTACTTTGTTATGACAGCCCAAGCTGACTAATACAGAGCTCATGAATTTGAAAGGGGAGGTTCGTCTGGCCAAGTTTCCATACCCTACCCTGTCTCGTACCAGCTGTATACCTGGGCAAGGCACTTCACTTCTCCGAGCCTAGCAGCTTAGCTGGGGGAACACATTCTCCAAAAGTGCCTACTATTTCAATGTTTCTATTGGACACCTGCAGACATGGTAACTGTTAAGAATATGATGAAAAGATATTAGAGGGAGCAGAGGGAGGGCTGGGGCCAGTCTGTTCATCAGGCAACTGAAGCATCAATGATCAGAGCTTGAGCCTCACGAGGAGTCATCAAAGGAGAATGTGCCCCCAACCGACCAGTGCCAGGGATCCCCTCTCAGCCCCCACATACCCACCTCTAGGCCCTTACTGAAGGGCAGAACTTTTGGGGGCTCCCACTCCCAGATGAGAACATCTGGCTTGCTCATCTGCCAGCGCTCCAGATTCCTCACGCATAGAATGAGGACAATAGCATCACCTGCTGCACGGAGTTGCAAAGGTTTAATACGATAACGAATGTGAAGCGCTCCGCACAGCACCTCCTACAGAGTAAATGCCTGAAGGATGAGTGTGGAGAGTACTGCAGGTGCCCTTCAACTTCCCTTGAGCCAAATATTGATCCTCCCCCAGTGATAACCCAGATTTCAGCAAGACTCCTGGGTCTAAAAGAAAAAGATGATCATGGGACTTCTCTGGTGGTCCAGTGGTTAAGACTCCATGCTTCCACTGCAGGAGACATGGGTTCAATCCCTGGTCAGGGAACTAAGATCCTGCATTACATGCAGTGCGGCCAAAAAAAAAAAGACAAAGATGATCAGCTAAAACCACCACATCTTCTCCTGTGGAGACTTCAGTGTGTTTCCAAGATGTTTGCAGGTACCCTGGGTGTACCTGTCCTTGTTACTCCTGGATCTAAGTGCCAGCTTATGTTGAATTTGTTCTATTTCTGTCATTGTCTCCAAAGGAACTTGACCCTTCCTTTGATGTGCACGCACACACACACACACACACACACACACACCACTCCTGCAGGGCTTTTTGTGGGTCTAACAGCCTTTACTGAAAGTCTAGGATGACAGAGGGGAGGTTAACATCACAAGCACTCAAGCCAAAAGAAAAAAAAAACAAAACACCTTAAATTCACATATGAAATATCTTTTATCGTAAATGAATGTTCATGCTTTCTGCACCAGAGATTTCTCACTGGCCACACCATAAAGATCCCTGGAGTCTCACCAACTTGCACACCTCTTTGTTCTTTTCATCCTTCCTCTTTACCTACACTTTCCTATTAATAGATGGCCCCTCTGAATTCTTCTCATTCCAGTATCAGAGTAATGATGATATATTGAGATATCAGCCCAAATTCCTCACCGTTTCCTGTGTCCTTTTCCCATGGGACTTTGCACATCCCCCTCACTAGAAGTGGAGTCCACTTTCTTACCCCTTGCCTGTGGGCTCAGCCGTATGACTTGTTATGGCCAGTGTGATGTTAACAGAAATGACAAAAATATGCTTGCACAGTGAGACTTCATCTCTTAACATCTCTGCATTCCATGAGAAGAGTTTCGCCTGGGTAGCTACCATCCCTTCAGCTGGATCCCCAAATGGAAACACATGGACAGACCTGAGCCTAACCTGCCATGAGGAGCCAGGCTCACGTGGACCCACAGCCTGAAGCACAGCTGCTCAGTTGAATCCAGCTTCACTGACCTATAGACACATAAGTGAAAAAATAAATCAGTGTTGTTTTAAGCCACTGAATTTTGGGGTGAGTTGTTTTGTAGTAATGGCAGACTGGGGGACTTCCCTGGAAGTCCAGTAGTTAAGACTTGGCCTTCCACTGCAAGGCGTGCAGGTTCCATCCCTGGTCAGGGAGCTAAGATTCCACATGCCCTGGCCACCAAAAAACCAAAACATACAGTCCCAACCTTGTGTTTTTATCTCTGGTCAGCTTAGGGATCTCCCACCTGCTATTTTCACTCTAGGACTCTTGCTGATGGAGCAGGCACTTTCTGGAACATCGCTGGTCTCCATGGCAGAGAGAAAGTGAGGAGGGGATCGACACACTGACTCTCAATGCTGTCACCTGAAAGTGACACAGGCCATTTCAATTCCTTTTTCATGGGTCAAAGAAAGCCGCAAGGCCACATCTGTGTTCAGGGGCAGGCCTAGCCTCTCCAGGAGAAAGAAAGAAAACATTTAGTGGCAACACCCATGAATTCCACAGTCTCCACTCTGACGGTGAATCTGTGGATTTCGACCAATTTCTACTCTATATCATCATTTGAGGCTACGATATCATATGGTTACAATTTAGAATTATCATGTACTTCTGGTGAGTTGAACCTTTCTCATAAAATAGCCTATATTTATTAGTCATCTTTTGCTAAGTTAGGCATGAATCATGCACTCATTCATGAAGTATCCACTTGGAACTGACATATTTCATGTTACATTAGTCAAAGAAAGCCACATGACCACACCTAACTTCAAAATCTCAGTGGCTTATAACGATGATCGTTAATGTCTCATGTTATACATCCTCTGGGTCATTTGTAGGGTTTCCCAGGTGGTACCATGGTAAAGAATCTGCCTGCCAATGCAGGAGGCGCAAGAGATGTGGGTTCAATCCCTGGGTCAGGAAGATCCCCTGGAGAAGGAAATGGCAATCCACTCCAGTATTCTTGCCTGGAAAATTCCACGGACAGAGGAGCCTGGTGGGCTGCAATCCATGGGGTGGCAAAAGTCGGACATGACCGAGCATGCACACAGGGGTCATTGTGGCACTACCCACTCTTCATTCCAGCTTATTTTCATTCAAGGACCCAGTGGAAGGAGCAGCCCCATCTTGGATGTGACCTGCCTGTGGCAGAGGGAAAGAATAGATGGTTCATCATTTCTATTCATGTGTCACTGACCAAGCCTGAAGTCCACAGGTTGGGAAGTACAGGCCTCTTACAGGGGTAGCAAATTATCAAGAACAATGATAAAATTCACTACACTACTTCTAGCAATGCTTTTGCCTCAAAGTCTACCTTGTCCAATGTTGATACAGCTAAAACAGACCCAGCATGGAATCTCTTACTATTCTTTGACTTTAAAATTTGTCTTTGTGCATAGCTAAACTTTTTCAAAAGTTGGTGTTACAATCTATCTTTTAACTAGACAGTTCAGGTTTTTAAATATATATGCTGTGCTGTGCTTAGTCACTTAGTTACATCCGAGTCTTTGGACTGTTGCCTGCTAGACTCCTCTGTCCATGGGATTTTCCAGGCAATACTGGAATGGGTTGTCATTTCCTCCTCCAGGGGATCTTCCCAACTCAGGGATCAAACGAGCATCTCCTGTGTCTCCTGCATTACAAGTGGATTCTTTACCCACTAAGCCACCAGGGAAGCCTTACTGTGATTACTGAAATATTTAAATTTGTTTTTCCACTTTATTTTGTGCTCTGTATTTTTCCACTGCTTATGTTCTTTCATTCCTGCCGTTATTTCCTTCCTTTCTCCCCCTTTGCTTCTTTCTTTTTTTTTTTTTTTTTTTCTTTTTCAACAGAATGTTTTAAAGTATTGTTTATTTGGCTGTGCCAGGTCTCCGTTGAGGCATGCAGGGTCTTCCACTGCAGCACACAGGGCATGTGGGATCTAGTTACCTGCTCAGGGATCAAACCCAGACCCCCTGCATTGAGAGCCACTGGGCCACTAGGGAAGGCCCCTTCCCCTTTAAAGTTTTGTTGATTTACTTTTGGCTGCGCTGAGTCTTCACTGCTGTGTGCTGACTTTCTCCCGTCGCAGTGAGCCAGGGCTTCCCCTTGCAGTGGCTTCTCTTGTTGCAGAGCTCAGGCTCTAGAGCATGCAGGTTTCAGTGGTTGCGGTGCACAGATTTAGTTGCATGTGGAATCTTCCCCATATCAGGGATCGCACCTGTGTCTCCCGCATTGGCATGTGGATTCCTAACCACTGGACCACCAGGAAAGTGCTTTCCTTCTTTTTAAAAATCTTCTTCTTCTTCCTCTGGTTTGGTCTTTATTCTTTAAATAGTAAGCCTTGAAATTTTAACATTCGTATTTCATTAGAAGTCTAACGCTAACCAATACTTTTATAGACAGTGGAATCGGTTCACTCTAACTGGCTGATACACCTAATGACTCCAATTCTTTGCTTTCTTATGCACACTCTTTGCCATAATCCTTTATAGCTCCCTCTTACTATAGCCTTGGGCTTCCCTAATAGCTCAGTATTCAGAAAACTAAGATCATGGCATCCAGTCCCATCACTTCATAGCAAATAGATGGGGAAATAGTGGCTGACTTTATTCTTTTGGGCTTGAAAATCACTGCAGATGGTGATTGCAGCCATGAAATTAAAAGATGCTTACTCCTTGGAAGGAAAGTTATGACCAACCTAGACAGCATATTAAAAAGTAGAGACATTACTTTGCCAACAAAGGTCTGTCTAGTTAAGGCTATGGTTTTTCCAGTGGTCATGTATGGATGTGAGAGTTGGACTATAAAGAAAGCTGAGCTCCGAAGAATTGATGCTTTTCAACTGTGGTGTTGGAGAAGACTCTTGAGAGTTCCTTGGACTGCAAGGAGATCCAACCAGTCCATCCTAAAGGAGATCAGTCCTGGGTGTTCATTGGAAGGACTGATATTGAAGCTGAAACTCCAATCCTTTGGCCACCTGATGCGAAGAGCTGACTCATTTGAAAAGACCCTGATGCTGGGAAAGATTGAGGGCAGGAGGAGAGGGGCACAACAGAGGATGAGATGGTTGGATGGCATCACCGACTCAATGGACATGGGTTTGGGTAGACTCCGGCAGTTGGTGACGGACAGGGAGGCCTGGCGTGCTGCAGTTCATGGGGTCACAAAGAGTCGGACACGACTGAGTGACTAAACTGAACTGAACTGAACTGAATAGCTCAGTTGGTAAAGAATCCACCTGCAATGCAGAAGACCCCAGTTCTATTCCCGGGTTTGGAAGATCCACTGGAGAAGGGATAGGCTACCCACTCCAGTATTCTTGGGCTTCTGTGGTGGCTCAGCTGGTAAAAAATATGCCTGCAATGCTGGAGACTTGGGTTCAATCCCTGGGTTGGGAAGATCCCCTGGAGAAGGGAAAGGCTACCCACTCCAGTATTCTGGCCTGGGGAATTCCATGGACTGTATAGTCCATGGGGTCCCAAAGAGTTGGACACGACTAAGCGACTTTCACTATTACTACTACTACTGCTACTATAGCCTTGGACTCAGTCATGTGACCTTCTTTAGCCAATAAAATATTTTTTAAAGTCTTAGAAAATGTGCTCATACTTTTCCATTGCTCTCTTTTGTGCACCTACCATTGCCATGAGAATTTATCCCCATTGCCTGGCTGGTGAGTAAGAGACACATGGAACAGAGTCAGGGCTCCCAGCCGAAACCACCCTAGATCAGCTGACCCTAGACATGTAGGCAAGCCCAGCCAAGCTGAGCAAAGCTCTCTAACCAACCCCAAGCAGACACTAGACATATGAGCCAGAAACAAATAAAGCTGTATCCCTCTGAGGTTTTGAGGCTCTATGTTATGCAATAGTTAACTAACACACAGTTTTATAATGCATTCAGTTCAGTAATCCTTTTATACTATCATTCCATTATTTTGGTTTTACATTTTTTGATCCTACAAATTATGTTATTCTTTGTTTGTTTGTCCCTGATGTTTGTTTATATTTACCTATGTTTGCCATTTTATCTGCTCACTAATCCTTACTGTTCCTCAGTTTTTCCTCTTGGGATCATTTTATTTCTTCCTGAAATAAATCTTCTAAGAGATGCTTCAGTTAAGTTCTGTTGGTAGTAACTCTTAGCTTTTGTTGATCTGAAAAGTATTTTTGAAAGATTATTTGCTAAGTATACAATTCTAGGTATAAGATTATTTTCTCTCATCTTGTTAAGGCTATTATTCCATTAATGATATTATTTCATGCTATTATTATTATCATTGCTCCCATTATTGCTGTTGAGTAGCCAGGAGTTGGTATCACTATCATTCTATGGTAGATAATCTGACTTTCTTCTCTATCTGCTTTTAAAATCATCTCATGCTTTGGTGTTCTGCAGTTTAACCAGATCTAGGTTTTCTTTTCCCCAATCCTAGTTGGGATTCCTTGTGTTTCCTGAGGCTGCTTCTCTTTCATCAATTCTGGAAAATTCTCAGCCATCAATATTTGACAACTACTTTGTTCATATTCACTTTATTATCTTATAACATAAAAGAGAGTCAGACACGACTGATGAGACATAGCAGCAGCAGCAGACCTCACTCTTTTTCATTTCTTTATCTCACTGGGATGGCTTTTGGATTATTTTCTTCAAATCTATTTTTTAGCGCATGAATTTCTCTTCAGCTGTACCTCATTAGTTATTTAAACCTTCCAATGAGCTAGACACTTAAATGTATCTGATGCTGCTGATTGTCTTCTCTGCCCATGGGTTTTGTTTTTTGATTGTGAATTCATATTTTCGATATTTCTCCTAGCAATTTTATCTATTTTGTTGCTGTTATACTTGGATATATGTAGTCTATTAACCGGAGAAGGCAATAGCATCCCACTCCAGTACTCTTGCCTGGAAAATCCCATGGATGGAGGAGCCTGGTAGGCTGCAGTCCATGGGGTTGCTAAGAGTCAGACATGACTGAGCAACTTCCCTTTCACTTTTCAATTTCATGCATTGGAGAAGGAAATGGCAACCCACTCCAGTGTTCTTGCCTGGAGAGTCCCAGGGACGGGGGAGCCTGGTCGGCTGCCGTCTCTGGGGTTGCACAGAGTCGGACACCACTGAAGTGACTTAGTAGTAGTCTATTAACAGGCTTCCCAGGTGGCGCAGTGGTAAAGAATCTGCCTGCCAATGAAGGAGATGCACGAGACTTGGGTTTGATCCCTTGGTCATGAAGATCACCTGGAGTAGGAAATGGCAACCCACTCCAGTATTCTTGCCTGGAAAATTCCATGGACTCAGGAGCCTGGCAGGCTACAGTCCATGGGGTTGCAGAGTCGGACACCTGAGCAACTGAGCAGTCTATAATATTGCCAGAAATAAAGCCCAAGACCAAAGCAGTCCTACAGAGCTGAGAGCTTGGGTCTGGAGCCAGACTGCAGGGCTTAATTGAAGTTGTGCCACTTACTAGTCGTAAAACTACTCATACAACGAACATCCAGGGATACACCGTCCAAACCTGAGACTATAGCTTAACCTCATCTGATAACTGGGCTCTCTCAAACTTTCTGCTTCGTTGGCCTTAGCATTTGTCATATCACAGGCACATGCCAGTAACTGAATTTTCTACCTTAGAAACAGGAAGAAAATAAAAGCTGCAAAACACTTGAGCATATTCAACTGGAAGTCTTGGTGGACTTTGAAAACAAGTACAGAATAAACAAAAACTTTTTCAGAAGCCCCAATCGATGGCTTCTATAAGTATTATGGGCCAGAAATTGGTCACATGCTTATGCCTAGTCCAACTACTGGCTAATAAGAATGAGTTTATCACGAATAGTCTGGACCAGTTACGAGTCATTCAATTGGGGTGAGGCTTTTCCTAGGGGAACCCGGCACAATGCTTGAGAGGGCATTGGTCCCTTCACGGAACTCTTACTGAACACCCGCTACAAGCTAAAGGCGCTGTGGAGCCAGTAAAGGATTTGACATAATCTCTATCAGACAAGCTGAGATAGGTCAAAGTGTTTATTTAGCACTCCTCTCCGCAAACGTCAGCGTTGGCCCTGGAGTACCTACAAGAGACTGACCTGCTCCGGGCCGTACTGCGCAGCCGCGGGTTCTCTCGGAGCACGCTCCTGACTCCCCGCCCCGAACGCGAGTCCCGCATGCGCACATCGCTTTCTCTCGGACGCACCCCCGGAAGCACTGGCAGTTTTAGGGGGCGGGACCGGTAAGCGTTTCCGGAGGCGGGAGGCGCAGGCTGAGGCGGTCGCGGCAGCGACGGCTTGAGCGGGCCCGGCGCCGGCGGCGGCGGAAAGTATCCCACCGGCGGGCTATGTGAGCGCCGAGCCCTTGGCAGGTATGGCAGAGTCAGGACAACGCGTAGCAAGGGGGCAGGAATGGAAACCGGAGAGGTTTGAAGGGTTCTCTGCAGGTTCCGGCGCGCTCACCGCTAACACCGCCAGGCCCATTGCGCCGACCGGGATGCTGAAGCCGCGCGCGGGACCGCTGGAGTCCCGGCGCCCCGGGTCCGACTCCTGCGGTCTCTGGCCAGCTCGGAGCTCGTGCAGCGACACCGAGGCCCCCAAGGCGGCCCTCGTCCAAGGTCACCCTCCGGTGACGGACCTCGGCGGGCCAGAGCGCTTAGAGATCCCGCCACCCCTTCTTCCCCCAGTCAGACCGCCCCTCCGGCCTTTCGGGGGCGCGGAGTGGGCGCGGCTTGGCGACCTCTCGGTTGAGTCAAAGCCAGGAGAAAAACTGCGCTTGGGACTTGGCTGATACTGGTCTCTGTTTACCTCTGCGTTTCACGTCTCTTGCTGTCTGTGTCACCTGTCATCACCTACCCTTTATGCCTATTAACTCGGCCTCGGTCAGCTTTGTGTTTCTCTCGAACCCATCTCCTAGTATCTGGATCCTGTCTTCATTTCTGTTTCCACCTTCTGTGTCCCTTGACCCTGTGTTTCCCTCTTAGTCTACTCTGATTCACGGCCTGCCTGTCGGTCCAGCTATTTACTCATTCTGTGTTTCTCTGCCAGTCGTGTGTCTTTCTCTCTTGTTTCTGCCTCTCCTCACTGGGTTTCTCTGGGCGGGGCGGCCTGCCCGGACCTCTGAGCCATGGCAGGTGACTCATGACCCTGTGAAGCTTCCTACACTGGTGACATGATCAGCGACTAGACGGCAGTCTGACCTCAGCTCTGACAGGTGTCGCCCAAACGGTCAGGGTGTAGGCGCTCCTGGAGGACAGAAGGCCATCTGCAGGCCAAAGTAGCTTGATGAATCCTTGCTTTTTCTTACCCATGGTTTTTCAGAACTGCCGACTCTACTTCCCTTTGCTCCATTCACGTGGCTTCCAGGGTTCTAAGGAGCCTGCTCTCTGAGTTACCACTGCTTAACCAGGCCTGTGTACAGGCTGAGGAAGGGTCTGTCAGAGATCCTCTGCCCGTTGGAGCTCGTGGGGCAGTAGCAGGATTTCTGGGAGAGCTGTATACTTAGTTTGAAGATCGTGTCACTATGTACAGTTAAATTGTGAGAAACCTAGTCGCTTGGCGTTCGTTCTTTGCTCTACAGAAGTATTCAGTGGAGAAGTAAGCTGGACCCAAAAGAACAAATAATGAAGGAGTCCACTTATATGAGGTATCTAGAATAGGCAGATTCATGGAGACAGAAAGTGGAGTATAGTTTTGCCAGGGGCTGAGGGTGTTGGCAAAATCTTGGCTCTCTGCACACCAGTGCCCAACAGAAATACAGAGAGTCATGGAAGAAAAGGAAAGAGTGGCTTTACTGCTTTGCCAGGCAAACGGGGAACAGAGTAGGCTAGCGCCTCAAGAGCTGTGCCCTACTCCCAGGTGAATAGAGAGAGGTTATATAGTCAGACTGGGATGTGTGATAGGATTAAGGCAGTAACAGTCTTGCATTCTTCTGCAAAGTTTCAAAAGGGTGGGATTGCTGACAAGATGTGTGTGCAGGGTCTTAGGTGGGCTTCCCAGGTGGCACAGTGGTAAAGAATCCACCTGCCAATGCAGGAGACTCAAGAGACTTGGGTTCAGTCCCTAGGTTGGGAAGATTCCCCTGGGGTATAAATAGCAAGCCTCTCAAGTATTCTTGCCTGGAAAATCCAATGGACAGAGGAGCCTAGTGGGCTCTATTCTGCGGGGTCACTGAGCGCGAACACAGGGTCTTGGGTTCATTCTCCTAATCTTGATGAGCCTCTCTGGTCCCTTTAATCTTACCTCAGGTGATTTCTTGGCTGCTCCTCCCTTGATTAGCAACTTTTCTGCCCTTTGGAACTAAGAGAACGTTGTGGAGGCTGGAGTCTTGCGTATGAGAAATGGAGGACAAAAAGACCTCAGTGTCCTGCAGCCCCACAGGGCCCTGCTCAACATCAAGGGGGAGGAGAGGATGGAAAATTATTATTTAATGGATACAGGGTTTTAGTTTGGGATGATGAAAAAATTCTTCAAACAGATAATGGTGGTGGTTGCGCAAATGCATAAACGTACTTAATGCCACTAATTGTAAACTTTAAATGGTTACAATGGTAAATTTTATGTTAAGTATATTTTACCACAGTACCAAAAAAGAAAGTTGTTGAATGTAGATTCCTGAAACTAACAAGCTCTTTGAAAATGTGATTTTAAAAATTCCATTCTGTAGCTTTTAGAAACATTTAGTTGAACTGACGTTTCTTGATGCCTGCTCTCCACAGCCAAGGTCCTTAGAAAAGGAGTTTGGTTAAAAGAATGTAGTTAAAAATTTCTACTTTTAGCACCCTGACTCTCCCTTTGTATTCATTGGGTTCAGTGCAGGAATCTGCTGCATAAGCAGGAAACTAGAGGATGGTTTTACTTTTTACTTGAAGAAAAATAGTCCTTTTATTATTATAATGAAAAATTATGTGTTATTAAGTGTTTTCTGGTGGGAGAGGCCTTTGTTTTATATTTTCTTATCTAAGCTGTCAGTTTGTAAGCTAGTTTATCAAGCTTTCTTATAAGATGTAGCAGCCAAATTACTGCCATATTGAATCCCTTGATATCATTGGTTATTTTATGTACCACCAAAGGAAGAGAAAGCTCTGGCAATTAAACTTCTGCTTTGTGCATGCTAAGTCACCTCAGTAGTGTCTCACTGACCCCATGGACTGTAACCTGCCAGGCTCCTCAGTCCTTGGGATTTACCAGGCAAGAATACTGGAGTAGGTAGCCTTTTCCTCCTCCAGGGGATCTTCCCCACCCGGGGATCAAACTTCCGATTCCTGAGTCTTCTGCGTTGGCAGGCAGATTCTTTACCAACTACACCACCTGGGAAGCCCAATTAAGCTGTTACATATGCTTTTTTACATGTTTAAACTTATTTAGATCTTTTAAAGTTATATTCTAGTACATTTGTAAAAATAAGAAAAGTGAAACAAACTGATTAAAATGTTCATTAACCTCCTTACTATTCCTACTCTTCTGAATACTTTTCAGTTCAGAATTACACCTGTGCTTTTCCACAGTTTGTCCTGTGTGTCGTCAGAAGCATTGGTGAGGCTCTCAGGAAAGCTCTAGTACTGTTTAAGCAGAGACAACTGTTATAACTTCCACCTGGCTATCACATCCTGATTTCAGAAATTTGAAAATGTGCCTCTTATAATCAATTGACTATAGCTCTATATTAGTTTCACGAACTTTTCCGTTTTACCTTTTTATGTTTGCAGTTAAAATACAAAGAGATTTTTGTCTCATTTGTAACATATTGAGGGGAAAAAAAACTTTTGTTGTGTATGTTGTAGAACATACAAAACAGCAAGTGCTATTTCTTCCTTCTGCTTTCTTGGTTCAGCTTCTTATCCTGAATTCTAATGAATATGAGAGTGCAGTTAAAAAACATTTCCTTGGCTTTATTGTAATGTTAATGGCAGGATGAGATGGTGGATGGCATCATCAACTCAATGGACATGAGTTTGTGCAGACTCCAGGAGATGGTGAAGGACCGGGAATCCTGGTGTGCTGCAGGCCATGGGTTCGAAAAGAGACACAACTGAGCTGAACGACTGAACAACAACAACAGCAATAGCAGGATGACTGATAAGTGGAGAGCTAGTGGTTAGAACAATAACTTCTCTTTTGAATCGCAAAGAATTTTCCACACTGGATCATTTGCCCTGAAGTTTTAAGTAAAACATTCAGCTGTGGCAGGAATCAAACTTCATAAAGTAGGTAGCTTGTTTTTTAAAAATCCTAGAATAGGTTTTACCAAGTGCTCTGGCTGTGTGTGCTCAGTTGTGTCTGACTATGACCCTTTGGACTGGAGCCTGCCAGGCTCCTCTGTCTGTGGGATTTTTCAGGCAAGAATACTGGAATGGGTTGCCATTTCCTTCTCAGGAGATCTTCCTGACTGGAGGACTGAACCTGGGTCTCCTGCATTGCAGGCAGATTCTTTACCTACTGAGCCATCAGGTTGCGGGGGGTTGCGGGGGCGCGGATGAGCAGTGTGTTCCAGTTAGAAAATATAGGTATATTTGATTGATAATTGTCTAGGGAACAAAAAATACTTTTGCACAGAGTAGTTTAATTCTGCAAAATTACATAGGTATTGACTAGTGAGAGTTCCAGAAAAACATCTACTTCTGCTTTATTGACTATGCCAAATCCTTTGACTGTGTGGATCACAGCAAACTGGAAAATTCTTCAAGAGATGGGAATACCAAATCACCTGAGCTGCCTCCTGAGAAATCTGTATGCAGGTCAAGAAGCAACAGTTAGAAGTGGACATGGAACAACAGACAGGTTCCAAATCGGGAAAGGAGTATGTCAAGGCTGTATATTGTCACCCTGCTTATTTAACTTATATGCAGAGTACATCATATGAAATACTGGGCTGGAGGAAGTGCAAGCTGGAATCAAGATTGCTGGAAGAAATATTAATCACCTCAGATGTACAGATGACACCCTTACGGCAGAAAGTGAAGAAGAACTAAAGAGCCTCTTGATGAAAGAGCAGAGTGAAAAAGTTGACTTAAAGCTCAACATTCAGAAAACTAAGATCATGGCATCTGGTCCCATCACTTCATGGCAAATAGATGGGAAACAGTAGAAACAGTGACAGACTTTATTTTGGGGGGCTCTAAAATCACTGCAGATGGTGACTGCAGCCCTGAAATTAAAAGACGCTTGCTCCTTGGAAGAAAAGTTATGACCAACCTAGACAGCTTATTAAAAAGTAGAGATACTGCTTTGCCAACAAAAGTCCGTCTAGTCAAAGCTATGGTTTTTCCAGTAGTTATGTATGGATGTGAGATTTGGATTATAAAGCTGAGTGCTAAAGAATTGATGCTTTTGAACTGTGGTGTTGGAGAAGATTCTTGAGTCCATTGGACTGCAAGGAGATCAAACCAGTCCATCCTAAAGGAAATCAGTCCTGAATATTCGTTGGAAGGACTGATGCTGAAGCTGAAACTCCAATACTTTGGCCACCTGATGTGCAAAGCTGACTCATTTGAAGAGACCCTGATGCTGGGAAAGTTTGAAGGCGGGAGGAGAAGGAGATGAAAGAGGATGAGATGGTTGGATGTCATCACCGAGTCAATGGACATGGGTTTGGGTAGACTACGGGAGTTGGTGATGTAGAGGGAGGCCTGGCGTGCTGCAGACCGTGGGGTTGCAAAGAGTCGGACATGACTGAGTAACTGAACTGCACTGAACCATGGTGATACGAGATGTTAACATTTAAAGAAAGCTGAGTGACAGTCATGGAGGAACTCAACACTTTTTGTAACTTTTCTGTAAATTTAAACTTACTCCCAAATTAAAACTTTATTTAAAAAATGCAAAGGTAGTAGCTCAGAAGGTAGAAAAGCTGATATAACAGAAAATATCAGTCATGATTATTTTCTTTGCCACTCACCCACAGATACAATATTTATTAGCAAGACACTGGTACACAGTGAATGGCACCAGCATCTCTCACATTTTTAATGTGATTTTTCTTTTCAGAAAGCACTGTGATTTTAGTTTGAAACAAAACTAAGAAATGGGTTCCTCTTTGTCATTTATTCATACTGTCTTTTGATGGTCATGGCATAAAGAACTTTATCCCAGGAATGCAACTTTTTTTTTAGGTAAGCTATAAACTTGCTAAAAATACAGTTTTTTAAATTATTTACTAAAATGGTTTCTTTTTCAGTAATTTTTTACTGAAATAATAATGTAATTGTATTTACATTAGACCAGAAGGTTCTTTTACTTCTGAGGAGTAGATACTGCACATTTTAAGGCCAATCATTGCCATTCTTTGTATTGTTAGAGAATTTAACTTCCAAAAAACTTCTCTTAAGTGACATTTTTTTTTCACTTAGAAAAATATTAGATTTGGAATTACATTTCTGTTTGAATCCTAACATACCACTTCTGAGATATGTGACCTGGGCCAGATCTTTTAACCTTTCTGAGCTTCAGTTTAGCTCCTGAGTGTGATGGTATAAAGGCTATTGCCACGCCGGAGTTTACATAGTCTGCTTAGTGAACTGTAAAGCATTTGGCTAAAGTATTTGAGTAGGCATGGGGTGTTGGTATTTTTGTACATTTGTGCCAGACTAGAGATTTAGTAAAGTAACATTTACTGTGTTTAAATGTGCTCTCTGCAGTAAGCATGCAAATTACCATGCACTCTGATTACGAAATCTCTGGAGGGCTTCAAGAAAAGTCACTGGTGGGTCACCTTCCCTATTATACTGTTGTCCTGTGTCTTTTTAGGATATGGAATTGGTGTTTAAACAGTATATAAAGCTTAACATACAATTCCTCAGCTAAATAATAGATGTAGTCTACAGTTAAACTCATCAGAGTTGGAAAGGGTCTTGTAGGTCATCTAGTTCATATTTACCCTTTGTCCTCTGCTCTTAAATAGCCAGATTAGAACTTCCCTAGTGGTCTAGCGGTTAAGACTGTGAACCTCCACTGCAGAGGCTTCAGGTTTGATCCCTGGTCAAACCTCACATGCCACAGGATATGGTCAAAAAAAATTAAAAAAAAAAAAAAGCCAGATTATCTTAGGGAACAATGGAGGGAGTTAGCTAGGATTGGTGTGTTTGTTTTAGAACTGTTACTATTGGATTAAAAAAAAAATTATGCAAGGTGACATAAAATTGCTAGTATTTGATTAAGTCTGAAGATGGCGAATAATTTGCTCTGATTGCATTGCACACTGTAGACTGTTTTGGTTATTTGTGAAAATATTCATCTTTACCTTTCATACTGCCTCATCTCTCAGACTATTGCGTCTGAGCTGGTGTTGTGAATTTAAGTTCCAGCTTCATCAGTTACTGGTTGTATGACCTTAGGTACATAGTTTAGCCTCTCGTCTATTTTTTATTCTTTACAATAGGAGTAAAAAATATCTTATCAAGTGATTTTTTATGAGGATTAATTTATGAGAATATATAAAGTGCTTTACATAGATCTGTTACAATACATTCATTAAATAAATGGTCCATGCGATTACCTGTCCTACTAATTATGACATTGTCCTGCTTACCCAGTGGGATTGGTAACTAGTTTACCTTGCATGCATGCTAAGTCACTTCAGTCGTGTCCGACTCTTTTCAACCCTATGAACTGTAGCCCACCAGGACCCTCTGTCCATGGGATTCTCCAGGCAAGAATACTGGAGTGGGTTGCCATGCCCTCCTCCAGGGGATCTTCCTAACAAAGGGACTGAACCCATATCTCTATGTCTCCTGCATTGGCAGGTGGGTTCTTTACCACTAGCACCACCTGGGAAGCCCAACTAGTTTATCTTGCATTACTCTGTTTTTAAAAACTGCTTTATCATGACATAATTCATATGCAGTTTAGAGTTTTTTTTAGTATATTCAATGAGTCAAATACCCATCAAAGATTGAGGGCAGTAGGAGAAGAGGGCAACAAAGGATGAGATGGTTGGATGATGTCACCGACTCAATGGACATGAGTTTGAGCAAACTCAGGGAGATAGTGAAGGACAGGGAAGCCTGGCTTGCTGTAGTCCATGGGGTCTCAAAGAGTCAGATACAACTTAGTGACTCAACACCACCACCACAATTTAATTTTAGAATTTTTGTCTCCCCTTTTAAACAAACCAGTTAGCAGTCACTCCTTATTTCCTTGCCCTGTAGTTTCTTGCAATGCTGACTTATTTTTGCCTCTGAAATTCACTATTCTGGACATTTCATGTCAGTGGGGTCATACAAGATTTAGCCTTTTGTGTCGGACTTCTTTCACTTGGCATGATGTTTCAAGGTTTGGACTTCTGATATATATCAGTACTTCATTTTTATTGCCAAAAGGATGTTATGATGCATGTAGTATTAATAAAATGGAATAATATTCCATTGTATAGATATACCATGTTCTATTCAGTCATCAGTCGAGGACATTTGGGTTATTTCCAGGTTTTGACCATTATGAATAATGCTGTTAGAGACATTCATGTATGTTTTCTGTGGACATCATGTTTTCATTTTGGGTAGATACCAAAGAGTAGAATTGTTGAGTTATATGATAACCCTGTTTAACTTTTTGAGGAGCTACGAAACTGTTTTCTAAATTGGATGCACCATTTTACATTCCCACTATCAATGTTGTTGTTCAGCCACCCAGTCGTGTCTGACTCTTGGCGACCCCGTGGACTGCAGCACGTCAGTCCTCCCTGTCCCTCACCATCTCCCAGAGTTGGCTCAAGTTTGTGTTCATTGCATTGGTAATACCATCCAGCCATCTCATCCTCTGACACCCTCTTTTACTTCTGCCCTCAATCTTTCCCAGCATTAGGGACTTTTCCAATGAGTCATCTGTTTGCATCAGATGACCAAAATACTGGAGCTTCAGCTTCAGCATCAGTCCTTCCAATGAATATTCAGAGTTGATCTCCCTTTAGATTGACTCGTTTGATCTCCCTGCTTTCCAAGGGACTTTCAGGAGTTTTCTCCAGCACCACAGTTCTTTGGTGTTCTGCCTTTATGGTCCAGCTCTTACAACCATATCTGACCACTGGGAAGACCATAGCCTTGACTATACAGACCTTTGTTGACAGAGTAATGTCTCTGCTTTGCAATGCACTGCCTAGGTTTGTCATCGCTTTCCTGCCAAGAAGCAATCATCTTCTGATTTCATGGCTGCAGTCACCGTCTGCAGTGATCTTGGAGCCCAAGAAGAGGAAATCTGTCACTCCTTTCACTTTTTCCCCTTCTATTTGCCATGCAGTAATGGGGCTCCGGGAGTTGGTGATGGACAGGGAGGCCTGGCGTGCTGCGATTCATGGTGTCGCAAAGAGTCGGACACGACTGAGCGACTGAACTGAACTGAATGGGGCTGAGTGCCATGGCCTTGCTTTTTTTAATATTTAGCCTTAGCTCTTTCCCTCTCCTCCTTCACCCTCATCAAGAGGCTCTTTAGTTCCTCTTTGCTTTCTGCCATTAGAGTGCTGTCATCCACATATCTGAGGTTGTTGATGTTTCTCCCGCCTGTCTTGATTCTGGCTTGTAACTCGTCCAGCAGGGCATTTCTCATGATGGACTCAGCATATAGGTTAAACAAACAGGGTGACAGCAGACAGCTGTACCGCAGTGTATAAGGGTCCTAATCCTTCCATATCCTCTCTAACACTTGTTAGTGTCTGTCTTATCACAGCCATCCAAGTGGGTGAGCATTTCCCTAATGAATAATGATACTGGACTTCTTTTGTGTGTCCTACTTGGAGAAATGTCTGTTCAAATCCTTGACCCATTTTTCAGTGGGTAGTCTTTTTATTATTGAATTTTAAGAGTTCTTTATGTATTCTGGAGTATGAAGTGGCAACCCACTCCAGTATTCTTGCCTGGAAATTTTTGTGGACAGAGAAGCCTGGTGGGCACCAGTCCATGGGATTGCGAAGAGTCAGATACCATACCACTACCACCACCGTATGTATTCTGTATACAAGTTGCTTGTAAGTTACCTGATTTGAGTATATTTTCTCCCATGTTGTAAGTTATGTTTTCTTGATAGTATTATGTGTACTTTGGCCCACTCTTGTATCTTCCTGCCTACTGATTCAGTAGGTCCCATTGATTCTGTTTTCCATATTCATTGCTACTTTCATTGCCTCAAACCTAGACCATATTTACTGAAATCTTAGAATTGGCCTTTACTTTAGGCTTGCTCCTGCTTTAAGTCCATCCATAAATTATCCTTTCTGAGCATTTTTCACAGCATGTCACACAAAAGTTTTCAGTGCTGCCCCCAGTGCCCCATTTAAAGCTCAGACTCAGCCTTTAGCAGGGTGGTGCCAGTCATTCTTTTCAGATTTATCTCTCACTACCCCTGTCATTTGTAGAAGGAAGCACAGGCAGTGATGCCCATGCCGCCAGAGGAGGTCTTGAATGGAAGAAAGCTTTTAAGAGGGTCTTGTGGGGGTAATTTCACCATAAAATGAGTTCTTGCCCTCAGTGCGGTGGTGCCAGCGACTCAGCTTCTCCAGTATGCCACACTCATGGTATACTCAGCCTACAAGAAATTAAAGCAGAATGCTGTCTGCTTTATAATTTTTCTTTTCTGTGTTAATAAGTGAGAGAGTTATGTTTTTTCTTTGTCCATTTTTGATACTGTGGTTTTATAAAAAATACCAAGTATTCTTATATCTTTGTTCCCTTTCCCCTTTCTTCCTTCTCTGAAACAGTTTATATAACATAGGAATTCATTTTAAAGAGTTTTCCCATAAAATATACTGGGCCTGGTGAGCTTTGGGCAGTCATTTGAATATGCTTTGTCATTTCTCCACAGTTACTTATCTCTTTAGGTGTGTCTGTTCTTCTATGAAGTTGTTTTTTTTTTGTTTTTTTTTAATCAATGTGACATTGAAATTTATTAGGGGAAAATTGTCTTCTGTTTTAAAAAGTTTCTGTCGTGTGATTATATTTTGTTTCATTTCTTATTCCTAATTTTCTGAATTTGACATTGCTGGTTTTACATTATTTGTTGTTATTGCTCAGTCGCTAAGCTTTTCTTCTGCATTGTTAATTCTGTTGTTATTCCCAGCCAGTGTTTGTTTGTCTTTTAATTTATAGTTCAATTTTGGAGTTCCTGTGTGTTTGTTAGTTTTCCTGTGTACCTACCATGCTTAATTTTTGTGAACATAGGAAATGTAGAATTTTCTACCAGTTGTAGAAGTCTGTCATTTCTGGGTCTGTTTCTGTTGATCAATTTTTTTTCTCTCTCTCCTTATTATGAATTATATTTTCCTTCTTTGCATGCCAGGTGATTTTTTTTTTTTTTTTTTAAATTGGATGCCATACACAAATTTTACCTTAGTGGGTTCTGGATTTTTTGTGTTGTATAAATATCCTTAAGCTTTGTTCTGGAACACATTTAAGTTACTAGGAAATATTTTGATCCTTTTGAGGCTTGTTTTTAAACTTTATTTAATGGAACCAGAATTGCATTTTGTCTGAAGCTAATTTGTTCCCACTGTTGAGGCAAGATTCTCCTAAATACTCAAGGTTTTACACTCGGAAGTTTTCTTCTATTAGATACTTTGATTATTCCTTCTGCTCCATTCATTTTGTTCTTTCTTTCAAGGACTTTTAACTAGCCATATGTTGGAACTATATTCTCTGTTCTCCTATTCTGTTATCTTCTACCTTGCTGTTATCCTATTTTTATCCTCCTCCTGCATAAACATTCCTCAGAGTGCTTCCACATTATTGATTCCATTTTTCTACTCCTTACCGCCTATTTAAATTTCTGCTCTCTTTTAGTTTCCTTATATCTTGTTCTTTTTGCATCATTCTACTGTTTTATCTTCCATAAATTTTCATTCACAGAAATCACATTTTCATGCTTGGGGAAAACATGCTTGTGGAAAACCTTTAAAAAGGTTATCTAAACTGTACTCTTTGTTTACACTTTACTATTTTCTTCTTTTTGGTTATTGTAGAATCTATTTACAGAATAAAACAGTTTTGGGAAACATTTTGTTCAGGTCTGAAAGTTTCCCCCCTTTTGGATAGATCATTTTGGATAGATCACTTTATACCTGAATGCTGTTATAGTCAACTGTTAGCTCTTCTGCTGGAGGATGGGTTGATGATATTGACATCAGTGTTATAACGAGTTAAAAATAAATACATAAACTGGGGTGGAGGCTAGGTTGAGACATTGTTAGGCAAACTTGAGCTCCATGCAGTTTGTTCTGTGTTGGTGAAATTGTTTTACCAGGGGCCAACTTGTGTTTCTTTGGTCTAGCTGACAAAGGATGGGCTATGTCTTTGCTTCCTTCCTGGGGCTACTAATGAGCCCCACCCTTTCATATCAAGTCTTTAAAAATTTTCTGCTGAGGCAGTGTGCAACCTTTGGTACCCAGTGCAGCCATCTCTGAATGTTGCCAGAATGCAGGACCTTTCCTGTGGTCTGCCCTCTTTAACTGTGGGCCTTCCTGATGAACAGGTACCTGCTGGTCCTCTGTCAGGATTACTGCTGCCAGAATTGCCTGGTGTAGCAGGGGGAGTTGTCAGGGCAGGGTCTCCCTTTAGCCTGGCCCCATCTCCACTAGATCCTTAATTAAAATTTGTTGCATAGAGACAACTCTGATCCCTGCTTTTCAGGCTAATCTTTTTGTTTCTTATATTTTTTGGTTTGGATGTAGTAGATGGAAAGAATTATATGCTGCTTGCAAGTCTTCCTTTTAGCCTGGTGACCACCAAAATTTATAGTGACGATATATAACTTTAGAATGCACCAGGTACCCTCCTCTGAATTCCTCATGATTTGTAATCCTCTTATGGTGCTTATATCAGGCTTTGCATTGAGTAACAGTATTATATGCATGGGGTTTTTTGTGTGTTTTTTTTAATCCCCCTACCAGATCATAAACTCTGGACAGTGACATTCCTTCATCATCTTAGAAATCCCCCTCGTACTTTGCACATAGTGTTTTATGTTGTGGGGTGCTTTAAAATGTTCTTTTGTGGTGAGTTAATTACTTCTGTGAAACTCTTAACAATTGAAATGGCAACTACTATTATATAGACCTCAGTTGCCTGTGAGTTTGTAAATATTATTTGCTTCTGTGCTGTCATGTCCAACTCTTTGCGACCCCATGGACTGTAGCCTGCGAGGCTCCTCTGTCCATGAAATTTTCTAGCAAGAATCCTGGAGCAGGTTGCTGTTTTGTACTCCAAGGGATCTTCCTTACCTGGGGATCAAACCCATGTCTTTGGCGTATCCTTCATTAGTAGGTGGGTTCTTTACCACTGCGCTACCTGGAAAGCCCAATATTGCTTATATAACAGGGAAACCTGTAGGAGAGATTTAGACTTTGCATGTTACAAGATAAGAGAATATGTAGAAGTGCCAGAATCATTCAAATTTAAGGGTAGAGGTCAAATACTTATTAAATTACAAAGATTATTACCATCTCAACAGAGTTAAAAAATAAAGTTACATGACCTTTTTCCAATTGTTTTTTAGTATGTGGTAAAAAATACATGTTATTCCATTTGCCACTTTAACCATTTTCAGGTTACTTATATTCCACTATTGTGCCTGACGTGACTTATATTCCAGTATTGTACAGTCAGCACCACTTTCTAGTTGCAAAATATTTTCATCACCCCAAACAGAAACTCTATCCATTAAGCAATAACTCCCCATTCCTTATTCACCCAAACCCGTGACAACCTCTAATCTACTTTCTCTGTATTTGTCTCTTCTAGATACTTCACAAAAGTAGAATTATACAACATTTGTACTTTGTTTCTGGCTTACCCTAACGTTTAGCATGTTTTAGTGTAATGTTTTCAGTATTCATCCATGTTGTAGCATATATCAACTTCATTCCTTTCTGTTTGTGTTCTGTGTGTCTTCTCAATATAATTGACTTATAATGTTGTTGAAGTCCTCTGTTTCCTTATAGAGCTTTTGTCCTGTTTTTCTAGATGTGTTGAAGTCTCCCCCTGTTAGTGTACATCTGTATGTTTCTCTCTTGAGTTCTGTTCATTTCTGCTTCATATATATTTCTTTTGTTAAGTGCGTATATGTTTTTGTCATACATTCTTGAAAGAGTGAAACTTTTATCAGTGTATATTATCCATCTTCTTGTAACCTTTTTGACTTAAAATCTGTTTTGTCTGATAGTATTAATAATGTAGTCACCCCTCTCTCTTTCGGTTTCTCTTTGCATGAATCACCTTTTCCATTATTTTACTTTGAACATCTTTGTGCCTCTGTAACTGAAGTGAGTCTCTTATAAACAGGGTAGAGACCGTGTTTTTTAACCTATTCTCCAAGTTTCTTGCCTTTTAACTGGAGAGCTTAATCTACTTCATTTGAAAAAAAATTACTGATAAAGATGGATTTATTTCTACTGTTTATTTCTAGCTATTTTCTGTGTATCTTATGTGTTTTTTGTTCCCCTTATTGCCTTTTAGGTTTTTGGTAAACATTTCTTGCATCTTCTCAACCTTTGCCTCCTTTCTTTTTCCGAGATACTAAATCATATTCACTGTCATTGTTCTGCATTCTTTTTCTGGAAGGTTGCCTATCTCCGCTTCTTTTACTTGTTTTTCTGGGATTTTATCTTGTCCCTACATCTGGGATGTAACTTTCTGCTTTTTCATACTGATTAACTTTCTGTAAAGTGGTTTTGTTCTAGTTGTGGGATTGTGGTTCTTGCTTCTTCTGTCTGCCCTCTGATGCAGCCGGGTAAGAGGTTTGTGTAAGCTTCCTGATTGGAGGGACTGGTGGTGGGAAAAACTGGGTCTCCCTCCAGTGGGCAGGGCCTTGCTCAGTAAAGCTTTAATCCAGTTATCTGCCGATGGGTGGGGTTGCGCTCCCTCCCTGGTAGTTTTTGGGCCTAAGGCGACCCAGCCCTCTGGGCTCTGGGCTGTATGGTCAGGGTAATGGCAAACCTCCAAAAGAGTTTACGCCAAAGAAGACCTTCCCAGACAGCTGCTGCCTTCCCCCCATCCCTGTGGTGAGCCCCTGCTGACCCACACCTCCCCTGGAGACCCTCCAACACTAGCAGATCGTTTCAGATCAGTTTCCTGTGGAATCACTGCTCCTTTCCTCTGAGGCTTGGTGTACGCAAGGTTTTGTTTGTGCCCTCCAAGACTGGAGTCTCTGTTTCCCCCAGTCCTGTGGAAGTCTTGTAATCAAATCCTGCTGGCCGTCAAGGTCAGATTCCCTGGGGATCCCCAGTCCCTTTGTCGAGTCCCCAGGCTGGGAAGCCTGACAGTGGGGTTTAGAACCTTCACAACAGTGGGAGAACTTCTTTGGTATTATTGTTCTCCAGTTTGTGGATCACCCACCCAGAAGGTATGGGATTAGATGTTATTGTAATTGTGCCCCTCCTACGGTTTCGAAGCGGCTTCTTTCTCTTTGGACGTGGAGTATCTTTTTTAGTGGGTCCCAGCGTCCTCCTGTCAATGGTTGTTCAACAGCTAGTTGTGATTTTGGTGCTCTCGCAGGAGGAGATGAGTGCACTCCTTCTACTCCACCATCTTGAACCCCCCCTTATTGCCTTTTAATTGAGATTTTTGTTTTATATATTGTTTAGATTCCCTTCTTTCCTTTTTATGTATATTTTTAGTTATTAGTAGTTATCTTTAGGTTTACAATTAACATCTTAAAACTTATAACAAGCTATTATCAGTAGTATATTAAAAAACAGAGGTATTACTTTGCCGACAAAGGTCTGTCTAGTTAAAGCTATGGTTTTTCCAGTAGTCATGTATGGATGTGAGAGTTGGACCATAAAGAAAGCTGAGCGCCGAAGAATTGATTCTTTTGAACTGTGGTATTGGAGAAGACTCTTAAGAGTCCCTTGGACTCCAAGGGACTTGGACTGCAAACCAGTCAATCCTAAAGGAAATCGGTCCTGAATATTCACTGGAAGGACTGATGCTGAAGCACCAGTACTTGGGCCACCTGATGTGAAGAACTGACTCATTGGAAAAGACCCTGATGCTGGAAAAGATTGAAGACAGGAGAAGGGGAAGACAGAATAAGTTGGTTGGATGGCATCACCAACTCGATGGACATGAGTTTGAGCAAACTCCGGGAGTTGGTGATGGACAGGGAGGCTTGGCATGCTGCAGTCCATGGGTTTGCAGTCGGAGACGACTGAGCAGCTGAACGGACTGACTGATTGGTAATATGTGAAAACTCTACTCCTATACATCTTCATCCCTCCCTCTTCATATTGTTATTGCCACTGATTACATCTTAATACAGCAGTCCCCAACCTTTTTGGCACCAGGGACCTTTTTCATGGAAGACAGTTTTTCCACAGAGCAGGGCTGGAGGGGTGGTTTCAGGATGATTCAAGCGCATTACATTTATTGTACACTTTATTTCTAATCCAGTGCCACTTCTGATCTAACAGGAGATACTGGTCTGCAGCCTGGAGGTTGGGGACCCCTGTCTTAATACATTGTGTGCCCAATAACATAGACTTATTGTTTTATTCATTTGCCTTTTAAATCATTCAGGAAAACAGGAGTTGTAAACAAAAAGTGTAATAATATCGGCTCTTATATTTACCTATGCTATAACTTTTACTGGTAGCCTATTCGTTCATATGCTTTGAATTACTATCAAGTGTTCTTTTATCTCAGCCTGAAGGACACCTTTATCATTTATAGAGGAAGCCTACTAGTAGCAAACACCCTTCGCTTTTGTTTATCTGGGAGTGTCTTAATTTCTCTCTCTTTTTAAAAAAATATTTACTTATTTGGCTGTGTCGAGTCTTAGGTGCGGTGTGCAAACTCGTAGTTGCAGTATGTGAACTCTTAGTTGTAGCCTGTAAAATCTAGTTTCCTGACTAAGGATCAAACCCAGGCTGCCTGTGTTGAGAGTGCAGAGTTTTAGCCATTGGGTCGCCTTCATTCTTGAAAGGATAGTTTTGCAGATATGAAATTCCTGGTTGACAGATCTTTCTTGTAGCACTTTAAATATGTCGTGTGCTGCCTTCTGAGCACCATGGTTTTTGATTAGCAGTTAGCTGTTAGTCTTACTGAAAGTGAAAGTGTTAGTCACTCAGTTGTGTGTCTGACTCTGTGACCCCATAGGGTGTAGCCTGCCAGGCTCCTCTGTCCATTCATTTCTCCAAGGCAAGAATACTGGAGTGTTGCCATTCCCTTCTCCAAGGGATCTTCCTGACCCAGGGGTTGGAACCCAGGTCTCCTGCGTTGCATGCAGATTCTTTACTGTCTGAGCTACCAGGGAAGTCCAAGTCTTACCGAGGATCCCTTTTAGGTGATGAGTGGCTTGTTTCTTGCTGCTTTCACGATTCTCCATTGTCTCTTCCTTTCCACTGAGAAATGGAATATTTCCCGCCATATCAGTAAACAAGGACGTCATAGTCAATAGCAGTTTCAGCCACCAGGATGGTGAACTGGTGAGCAGTGAGGGAACTCAGGATGTGAAAATGCAGGATACTGGCCCCAGATAGATGGCACGCATATCAGAGGAATGATTTCAGTGAGCCCAGACTCTTTCGTCTTCCCACACATAGAAAAATGTGAAATTCCTTAGCCTGACATATTTGGTTTTCTTTAATTATCAATACTCTTTTGACTTTCCCAAATACCTGGCCTTTGTTGGAAACCTTCCTATATGTCCTCCCTCTCTTGCCTCCTCAGAGCAGTTTCTCAGAGCTATCTGAAACACTGTCTCCAGGGCTGCAGTCCTCATTTCGCCCCAAATAAAACTTAACTTGCAGCTCTCACATTGTGCACAAAGTTTTTTTTTTCCAACCCCACTATTTGACTTACAATGTATCTTATGTGGATCTCTTTATCTACTTGGAGTTTGTTAAACTTCTTGGATGTGTACCGTTTATGTCTTATCAAATTCAGGAAAATATATCATTTCTATTCTTTTTTCTGCTTCTGAGACTGATTTGCATGTTGGTATATTTGGTTTTCCATAGTACCGCAGATTGTGTTTCTTTTTCTTTGTTCCTAATACTCCTCAGACTGGATATTTCAATTGCTTTACATTTGAGTTTGATGAAGTTTTTTCCTTTTGCCTGCTTAAATCTGCCATTGAACTCCTCTTATGAATTTTTAATTTTAACTTGTATCTGTTTCCTTGGTCTGCCATAATAAAATACCACAGGCCAGGTGGCTTAAGCAATGAGAAGTTATTTTTTTCACAGTGTCAGAGGCTTGAAGTCTGAGAGCAAAATGCTGGCAGATTTGGTTTCTCCTGAGGCCCTTCTCTTTGGCTTGCAAGTGCCCCCTTTCCATTGTGTGTTCACATTGCACACATGCCTGATGTCTCTGTCCAAATTTCATTTCTTTTAAGAACACTAGTCATCTTGGATTAGGTCCCACCCAAACAGCCTCCTTTTAACTTTACCTTTTTAAAGGCCCTAAATCCAAATATAGTCACATTCTGGAGTACTGAGGGCTAGGGCTTTAACATCGGGGAATTGGAAGGATGCAATTTAGCCCATAATGCAGCTGTTAAAATTTCCAGCTCCAGAATTTCTATTTGATTACTTTTTACAATTTCGATCTCTTTATTGACATTGTTCTCCTGATTTTCTTGAACTCTTTGTCCATAGTTTTCTTTAACAGTTTGAGCAGGTCCACAGCAGTTGACTTGAACAGATCTAACTAGCTCTTAACAATGTCTGGTATTCCTCAAGGATAGTTTCTAATTTTTTTTCCCCTGTGAATGTACCTTATTTTCCTTTTTCTTTGTGTATTTTGTGTATTTCTGTGTAATTTTTGGTTCAGAACTGGATATTTTTAGTATTCTAATGGGATAGCTCTTGAAATCAGATTCTTCCCTTCCTAGGGGATTTTTTTGTTTGTTTCTTGTTGATGGCTGCTGGGGTCTATATGGTGGTTTTTTCCAAACTGTTTTGCAAAGTCTGTACTCCTTGTTGCATATAGTCCCTGAAGTTTCTGTTGCTTTAGCTCTGTGGTAGACTGTGTCCTGACAGAGATTTCCTTAAGTGTTTGGGCCCAGGAAATAGCGGGAAAGGTGTGTGTATTTTAAAATCTTATGATGGATGCTACTGGGGAAACCATGCAGCCCGAGACAAAGCTGCATGGATCCACCAAACTGGCCAAGATGCAAAAACCCCAATTTTTGAAGAACACCATTCTTCTACCCTGGCATCAGCTAGGCACTCTTGGAAACTGGGCCACTGTCTTGCAGATTGTGGCAGGAGGAAATGGCAACTTGCTCCAGTATTCTTGCCTGGAAAATTCCATGGACAGAGGGGCCTGGTGGACTATATACATGGGACCGCAAAGTTGGGTACAGCTGAAGCGACAAAGCATGGACACTCACTCTCTTAACAAGGTTTAACAGCCTCTTCCTTGATCAGGCATTGCTGTGGTTGCTGTTAAGTGTCTGATCAGATTCCAGAGTTCTGAAATGGTTGATTTTGATCATCTTAACAGTTTACTGATTGTTTTGGTAGAGGGACTGACACCTAGAGCTTCTACTCCATTTTCTCTAACATCACTTATGGCATCTTTTTTGTAGAACTGTTTTTAAGTCTTATCTCAGTCACATAAAATTTCACAGCAAATATTTTAAATCTTGAGGAAAAGATGAGTTATTCAGTAAGTAGTGTAGGAAAAACAGGCTTGCCATTTTGGAGGGAAAAGGAAAAACTGGATCCTAACCCTCTCCTTATGCCAAAATAAATTCTTTATGTATTAAAGACTTAAATGCCTTTAAAAGAAAAATGGTGCCAGGAATAAAGTCTAAATAATTCTTTTTACTTTAAAAAAATAACCTTGTAGTCAGGAATGCCTTTGTGTGTCTAACACAAAACCCTGGAGCTATAAAAGCAAAGATTGGATAATTTGCACAAATTTGAAAAGTTAATGTCCTGAATTTACAAAAATTACAAATCAATGAGATGAATTGCTTAATTTATTTGAACACAGAGTATGACTGATAATATATAGGAAAAACAAATGACCAGTAAATGTAAGTAGAATATCAATCTCGTTCATAATTAATTGAATGTTGATCAGAACAATGACTCATGGATTATTCACTTGAGAAATTTGCAAACTTTTTTTGTGTTGTTTGATCAAGTTGAGAAATAGACACTGTCATTTATTGTTGGTAAGAATATGACTTGGTGCAACCTTTCTGGAAATTAGTTTTATTGACCCGGGAATTCTACTGGTAGAGATTACCCTATAGGTATTTACAAAGATAAACCAAGATAGTCATAATTTCAAAAACCCAAACAATTGAAATTCCATAAGAAGAGAGCTAATTAAATTATCGTTAAGTCCATATAGGAGAAAACTATATAGCCATTAAATAGAATGAAAGTGTTAGTCGCTTAGCTATGTCCCACTCTCTGCGACCCCACAGACTGTAGCCAGCCAGGCTCCTCTGTCCATGGAATTCTCCAGGCAAGAATACTGGAGTGGGTAGTCATTCCCTTCTCCAAGGGATCTTCCCAGCTCAGGGATTGAACTGGGTCTCCTGCATTACAGGCAGATTATTTACCGTCTGAGCCATCAGGGAAACCCAGACATAATGAATTCCCTCTTCTTATGCTATTATGGTGTCTTAGTCCATTCAGCCTACTATAACAAAGTGCCATAGACTGGGTGACTTATAAACAACAGAAATTTATTTCTCAGAGTTCTGGAGGCTGAGAAGACCAGGCTCAAGGTGCCAGCAGGTTTGGCTTCTGGTGAGGGCCTACTCACTAATTCGTAGACAGCCGACTTTTCATTGTCTCTTCATATAGCCAAAAGGGACAAGGGAATTCTCTGTTGTCTTTTCATAAGGGCACTAATCCCATTCAGGAGGGCTCGGCCCTCGTGGCCAATCATCCCCCAGAGCAAACACAATCACACTGTGGGAGCGTGTCTTCGTGCATTTGGAGGACATAATCAGTGTATAGGATGTCAGATACTCTGCCAGATACGTTGAGTGGCAGAGCTAGAGTAGAATGTAGGTAATGAGCCCATTTGGGTTGGAATTTCTAAAGAATATAGATCATTTATTCTGATACATGCACAGAGAAGTTTCTAGAAATATATACAGGAGTTTGTAAATCATGGTTTCTTTTGTGGGGGAGGAGAACTAGGAATAAATGGTGGAGGGATTTTTTTCTTAAACAGCTTTTTGTGTTTTATGCCCTCCCGATTTTTTTCCAAATAGCTAAAACCAAAATTCTGTGGTGATGAGAGTTTACATACCTGTAGTCTGTATGCATTTATGTAGTTAACTGTTCCTTTTGAAATTATAAATAGCTAAATAGTTAATTTTCTGGTCTTTTTGTTGTTGTTTTTATCATTATGAAATGTTCTGTGTGTGCTCAGTTGCTCAGTCGTGGCTCTTTACGACCCCACAGACGGTAGCACACCAGGGTCCTCTGTCCGTGGGACTTCCCAGGCAAAAATAGTGGAGTGGATTGCCGTTTCCTTGTCCAGGGGGTCTTCCCGACCCAGGGATCAAACACGTCTCCTGCATTGGCAGGTGGATTTTTTTTTTTAACCGCTGTGCCACCTGGGAAGCCACTATGAAATGTTCTGAGAGCTCTAAATAATAAATTAATACTTAATTCTAAAAACACTGCCTTACCTCTTAAAATTAGTAATGACTAATCTGGTATTTTCACATCTCCTTAGAAGATGCAGTGATGTGATAGGAAAAATAGCATAGGCTTTGGAGTCGTAGAAACCTGGATTTCAAATCCCAACATAATAAAAATTAGCTTTAATTTTAGCCTTAGGAAATTTACTTGAAATAGTGAACTTAAGATAACAGCCCTCTACATTTGCCTAGCGTGCTGCGATTCATGGAGTCGCAAAGAGTCAGACACGACTGAGCGACTGAACTGAACTGAACTGAACGTTTGTAGATTAGGTGAGAAGGTGTATAGTCCCTCAGTTCAGTTCAGTCACTCAGTCGAGTCCGACTCGGCAGCCCCATGGACTGCAGCATGCCAGGCCTCCCTGTCCATCACCAACTCCCAGACATGCTCAAACTCATGTCCATCGAGTTGGTGATGCCATCCAACCATCTCATCTTCTGTCGTCCCCTTTTCCTCTCATCTTAAATCTTTCACAGCATCAGGGCCTTTTCCAGTGAGTCAGTTCTTCTCATCAGGTGGCCGAAGTATTGGAGTTCCAGCTGTATAGTCCCTGGTATATAGTAACTACTCAAAAAACTTTGGAAGTTTCTTCTCTTGGTATCTCTCCCTGTCTCTGAAAGGTAACTTTCAACCTTTGTTGGGTTATCTGCTTCTCTTTTCTGGTACTTAGAAAATCTGCTATTTAGCAATGTTTAGATATGGTATCAGACTCAAGTGACAAATAGCACCAATAAATCTGTTGAGGGACTTCCCTGGTGGTCCAGTGGCTAAGACTCCAGGCTTCCAGTGAGGAGGGCCTGAATTTGATCCCTGGTGAGGGAACTAGATCCCACATGCTGCAGCTGAGAGTGTGCAGCCTGCATCTGGAGAGCCTGCCTGCTGCAACTGAGACCTGGTGCAGCTAAATAAATACAAATTAAACAGATAAATCTGTTGGGTTTTCTGGTTTGTTTTAATTTTCTCTGGAATTGCAGAGGCTGAGCAGCGTCTTTAGCAGAGTTCATCTCATTGATCACTCTTGTGAATTGTCTGTAATGCTTGACTCACCCCACAAAATATATTTATGGTAATGCGACAAGCAATCCCTTCTTTGTTATAACTATTTTCAGATTGAGTTCACTCAGTGACAGGGACAGTGTTTACTGTACTCTTTGTTTGATAGCTTTTAAAACAATTTGGAGATTACCAGAGAGAAAGAATACCTTGCCTTGCCATTTTGTTCTGTTTCATATTATCAGAAGCTCTTAAAGGACTAGAATTCTGATAGCAGCTAGAGCAACCCACGTTGTTTGGGACCTCAGTGAGTTAGCCCCTGTGGTGCTAAAGAACCAAAGGCCTGACTGAACTGATCACAGCTCTTTGGCCCCTTATCCCCTCCCTGGATTCTAGCACAATGGTCTTCTTTTAGTTCCTTGCAGTTACCGAGATCATTTCTGCCTAAGGGACTTTACCTCTGCTTTAAGAATCTGCCAGCAATGCAGGAGACCCGGGTTTGATCCCTGGGTTGGGAAGATCCCCTGGAGAAGGAAATGGCAACCCACTCCAGTATTCTTGCCTGGGAAATCCCATGGACAGAGGAGCCTGGTGGGCTACAGACCATGGGATTGCAGAGTCGGAGACGACTAAGCAACTAACTCCCCTTCTTTCCACAGTTCTTCCTCGTGTGGATTGAATTTGAGGCCTCTTAAAAATTCTGTCAGGAAAAGGTATTGTATTTGTTCTGACTAGAAATATTTATTTTGTTTTACTTGGGATTTATATGGTTTACAAATATCTCTGGATTCTGTTTTCTCACAGACACAGGCAGTGTCAAGAGTTAATACAATAAATAATGGTGGGAGGTTCTTGCTTTTGGCACACTCAACACCTGCAAGCCTTGCCCTGGGGGATGAAGGCCCCACCCACTGTCCCCACAGGCCAGGACGTTTTTTGAAACTATGGAACCTTGGTTTTCTTAGTGATCTGTAAGTTTCTCTTTGGGCTGGAATTAGTACTAATTTTTCTTTCTCTTTTAGCACCAACAAGATTTGTGATGAAATGGAGCCTGGAACAAACTCTTTTCGAGTAGAATTTCCTGATTTTTCCAGCACCATTCTGCAAAAACTGAACCAGCAGCGCCAGCAGGGACAATTATGTGATGTGTCCATTGTTGTCCAAGGCCACATTTTCCGAGCACACAAAGCTGTTCTTGCTGCCAGTTCCCCCTACTTTTGTGACCAGGTACTCCTGAAAAACAGCAGGAGGATTGTTTTGCCTGATGTGATGAATCCCAGAGTGTTTGAGAACATTCTCCTGTCAAGTTATACGGGGCGTCTAGTAATGCCTGCTCCAGAAATTGTCAGTTACTTAACAGCAGCAAGCTTCCTCCAGATGTGGCATGTGGTCGACAAATGCACTGAGGTTTTAGAAGGAAACCCTACAGTCCTTTGTCAGAAGCTAAATCATGGCAGTGACCACCAGTCTCCAAGCAGCAGCAATTACAATGGCCTGGTAGAGAGCTTTGAGCTGGGCTCTGGAGGCCACACGGATTTCCCCAAAGCCCAGGAACTGAGAGATGGAGAGAACGAAGAAGAGAGCACCAAAGACGAGCTGTCATCTCAGCTCACCGAGCACGAATACCTTCCCAGTAACTCATCCACAGAGCATGATCGGCTGAGCACGGAGATGGCGAGCCAGGACGGGGAGGAGGGGGCCAGCGACAGTGCCGAGTTTCACTACACCCGGCCCATGTACAGCAAGCCCAGCATAATGGCTCACAAACGCTGGATCCATGTGAAGCCCGAGCGCTTTGAGCAGGCGTGCGAGGGCATGGATGTGCACGCACCCTATGATGAGCACCAGGTCACAGAGTCCATCAACACAGTGCAGACAGAGTACTCAGTCCAGCCCTCAGGGGTAGAGGAAGACTTTCACATTGGGGAAAAAAAAGTGGAAGCAGAGTTTGACGAACAGGCTGATGAAAGCAATTATGACGAGCAGGTGGATTTCTATGGCTCCTCCATGGAAGAGTTTTCTGGAGAGCGGTCAGATGGGAATCTCATTTGGCACAAACAGGAGGCTGCCCTAGCATCAGGCTACAGTGAGAATATTGAGATGGTAACAGGGATTAAAGAGGAAGCTTCCCACCTAGGATTCTCAGCCACTGACAAGCTGTATCTTTGTCAGTGCGGCAAGAGTTTCACTCACAAAAGTCAGAGAGATCGACACATGAGCATGCACCTCGGGCTCCGGCCTTACGGCTGTGGGGTCTGCGGTAAGAAATTCAAAATGAAGCATCATCTAGTGGGTCACATGAAAATTCACACAGGCATAAAGCCATATGAGTGTAATATCTGTGCAAAGAGATTCATGTGGAGGGACAGTTTCCACAGGCATGTGACTTCTTGTACCAAGTCCTACGAAGCTGCAAAGGCTGAGCAGAATACGACTGAGGCTTGTACCAAGTCCTATGAAGCTGCAAAGGCTGAGCAGAATATGACTGAGGCTTGTACCAAGTCCTACGAAGCTGCAAAGGCTGAGCAGAATACGACTTGAGTGGCAGGCACAAAAATAAACTGTGGTAATTATGCAAATCTGGGCACAGATGATGCGTGCTACTTGCTATTATGAGAGAAGCTTAAAAAAAAGGAAGATATTTCTGCAAGACCAGTTCTAAGTAGGCCAATTAAAAAATCTAATTCTTCAAATTTGTATGTTCCCGGCCTGGAGTGGCTAAAGGGAATAAGTGCACCCACCTCACACCTGGCAAGGTGAACCTTCAGGCCTCTTGTGAATGAAGCTGGTGGACTAGAGGGTAGAGACACCTGCACTTGGAATTGGACTCCAACCCCCCAGTTCCGTTTCAGGTGGCAGCGGTGTTTGATCAGTCATTATTACAAGGTCATATTGGAATTTTATTTTGCTCTTACTATAGATACTTAGGTAATGTGGGTTTGTTTTGGTAGCTGCTTCACTGAATGAAATGCTCCTTATGTAATAGCTACAAATAATGTGATTTCTAGGATACTAAGTTGATTAACAGCTCTCTTATCTGGTTTTGTTCTTTCTAAAGAGTATTCTAACCAAAACTATGGAGATTATTAAGAGGGTGACATTCTAAGTAAAAAAAAAAGTAACTCATGGTACCAGCTCCAATTTCTGTAAGATGCCACTGTCACAACGATTTTCAGACTCTTGATAAGTCAGAGTTTTATATTTTAGTACTAACATTTAGTTTGAACAGTTGTTTCTAATTGTAATTCTCTAGGGTGCCAGAGATAGGTATTTCTAACTGGTTTGCTGTCCCAAATCCTGTTTGTTTAATTGTAGCATCCACACGGTGGAATCTGCTGTGGCTAGTAGACTTCTAGCCTGCCTTGACTCTGACCACGGTACCATTGGCTGCTCCAGCCCATTCACTCTGTCTTAGATTATGGTGCTTCCTGAAGTGGTCAGTCAATGACCAGTTACTGGGAAGGAGCTGGAAGCCACGGCTGAGAGTTACCTGTGGACTTCAGGAGCCTATAGAGTGCTAGAGCGACACTCCAACTGTCAGAATGAGAGCCGCCAAGTAGCAGAATTTTGAGTGTCAGGTTATGCTTAGGGGGACGAGGGGAACCAATTGCTCAAGAAAAGGGGTTTTGAAAATACACTGGTAGAGATACTCACAGAGGGGTACGTTGAGCTGGTCCTCCCAGCTCTTTAGGAGTGCTGGAATGTGTTTTAAAAGAGGGAAAGAAAGAGTCCTAATTTTAGGAAGTTGTCTGCAAATTCCTGCTCTCATTTAATAGATAAAGCTGCATAAATTTACAAGTCCGTATAGCTATACCTACCAAAAAAAAAAAAAAAAAAACCCAAGAAAAGTAGCTATTCTGAGACCTTTTCTGAGGATCAGTCAGAAGTTTGGGATTAAAAAAGAAGCTTGTTCAGGATGTTTTAAACTGTAACATACCTGAAGCTGTCACCAGGATTGGGACAGGGTGCTACTGTTATGTTAACTTTTCCGTAAACTTAATGGTTTATTATTTCTTAGTGGAAACTTTTTTTTTCCCTGAAAACAAAAATAACTTTTCTTGGATTTGGAATGAAGTTTTTGTTTTAAAAGTTGGGCTTTGCTCTGAAATGAGCGACTTTCCTGGCAATGGCCTCTGATCCTCAAACTCCTACCATCAAGGCATTTAGTTGTATGGAAAGGGGAAAGATTTATTTACCAGTTAACGCTTGTAATCGAGGTTACAAAACAGGGATCTATTCATTAACACTGTATCATTCTCAATATATAAAAAGCACTTTGTATTTAAAACTTTATTATAAATATATATTGATTTTTTTAACCTAGAAACTAGATATTACCTCTTGGTTGTTTGCCATGTTAATACCCTCTTCTCTTAGTGTTGAAACTTCACCAGTTAACAGTCATTCTCTGTGTACCTGACAGAGAATGTAGAGGTGACTTATAGCCAAGCTCAGTTGCTGCTTCTCTTTTTCTCATGTTAGAAGCATTGGGTTTTAGGTATGATCCCAGCCATTGTATGTGAGGAAAAATTGTTGTATTGCTTCTACTGATTTCAGTACTAAGGCAGTGAAGCCATTTTGTTTGTCCAAAAGCCAGTCACCCTCTCTCATAGTATCAGCAGACCATTTCTGCCTGTTTGGAAGGTTTGATGTTCTGGTTTCTATTAAAGATTGTACTCAAATGAGTGTTGGAACACTTGGGAAGAAGAATCTTGAGAAGTAAAATAAAAATATTCTGGAACAATCTCATGGTCCTTCAGTTATGTTGAGATCAGCACGGCAGTCGTCATGAGTAATGAGGAGGAGGAGGAAAGGACTAGGGGGCAGCTCTCTGGTGGTAGTTTTAGAAGCTCTCAGTTGTGCTGGGACTTCATGTGTTATGAAGAGAAGCAGATCTTCTATTGAAATCCTTATGTGTACACCTGCTACTAAATGTAGACTATAAATGTAAGTTCCTCACACCTGCTGTTTGAAGCTTTTTATGGTAGTGGGGTTTTTATAAAAGTTAGTTGCTGATCAGTCAACCAGACCCTGTGAGATGATTGGGCATCTGAAATGCTGGCCATGTCCAGAGAGGTGGGGCAAGGGGGTTGCCTTAGTTTGGATATTGAAAGTGAATCTTTTTAAACTTTGCTTTTAGGCTTAAGAGATCATACTGTATTACTACTTTTTTCTTTTTGCTCCTGCCCACCCTGGGTTGGACAGATAGTTTCTGTCTTTACCCTCAGTACAGCTTTAGAAAATCTTTCTCCTTCCCGTTGAGTTTGGAGAGCAGTGGGTAACGTTTCCAAACAGTCTTTCAGGGATCTTGTCAGTGGCCCGCAGCCAAGGTGTTTGTCCCTTACTTTGAGTCTTTACTGTGGTTTCTCTCCAGTCCCAATGGGAAAGGGCTTGAAGGCACCACCAGTGGTCTTTAATATTCGTACTGATGCTATGCCTTTCATTTTAGATCCACACATTACAATAATCCACCTGGTAAAGTAGGTCTGACCAGTTGAGAACAGACTGCCATAACCTTTTCTCAGCTGTTGAAGGTTACCCCCCAGTCCCTTCTTTTGGCCGCTGGTCTCAAAGAGTCTGCCCGAAAGGGTCTCCTCCGCTGTAGTGGGCATTTGCTGAACTGAACTGACCCTAAGCTGACTTCTGACTGACTGGGAAAGCTGCTTAGTCTCAGTGGCATCTTCCTACGGAGGCACACACCTCCTCCTGAGGCTGCTGCGGACATGAAGTTGGGGCTGAGCAGAAGCAGCAATGCTGGCTTTCCCTGGGGAGGGGGGATTTGCTGCACCCCCCCGCCCGGGGGTTGGGGGGCAGGGGAGGGTAGAGAGGATGCCATCACACCAACTTCAGGGGTTTGCTTTCATAAGGTCTCTGGATAATTTAGGAATGCTGAACACCAAGCAACATAGACCCCCCACCCCTCCAGCCCTTCTGTGCCACACTAATTTTGTGACTTAGGTTGCTTTTCTGTGACTCACTTTGTTCAGTGAAACCAGGGTGTTTGTTTGGATTTTTGTCTTTGCTAACTTATGTGTTCGAAGGTACATGTTTCTTATTTCAGATTTCTACTGATAGTGCCCAATGGGAAGATGCTGGAACACATTTTGCAAATGTGATTTTTTTTTTTTTTTTTTTTTTTTTTTTAGTTTTGCTTGAAGCCTGTGTCATAATGTCAATTGCTGCTGCCTTCTTTCCTTTTATGAGGTTCCCAGTGTTTCTTCTAGAAAATTATTTATGCAAGTCAGGTGACTCTTAGACCACAAAACCATTTGACAATAAACAGAGTATCATTAGGTGCATATCTTATTGATATTTTGTGAAATGTTATGCCTGTGTTGCAAAAGTTGAATAGTTTTGTCTTTATATACTGCTGTCTTCAGTGTACAGCATGGTTTTACTTAATTGAATGTTACTGTTTAATATTTTCTTCTTATAGAAGAGACCATGCCCTTTTGTATGACATGTTTTAATAAATGTTATCTGTCAACTTTGTAAAAGTTTTGTTTTTCACTCTGGATATTTGACCACAAGTCTTTGTTTTCATTCTGACCCTTGCCACCTGAGAATAAAAGTTATATTGTGGCCTTTTGATAAGTAAATGCCAACTAGCCTGCTCAGATGGGTAGTGAGTTGATCATTTGCCCTGTCAGGCGTTTATGACGATTATCTCGCTTAGCCCCCCGCCCCGCTAGCCCTGTCAGGTGTTTGGGTGTCCTGGTTATTCTCTCTTGGCTCCTCCAGATCCCCTCCCAACCCTGGGCTTCGCTTTGGCCGCTCACCCCTGTGGACCTGTCCCTGCTTCTGGTCAGGGTCTACAGGAGACACACTGGGAGGAGCCTGGCGGGTGGGAGTAGAGAAGTCCGGGCATTCACTGCCCGCGGCTCCTTTCCGCCAGGCGTGGCTCGACAGGCGGGCTCTCTCCGCAGCTCCTGTCAGGCAACTTCAGCGTCTGGGGACTACACCCTCCTCTTGGGCTATCAAGCCGAGGCTCGGTCCTGACTCCCGGTTTCGCCGGCCCTCAGAGACTGAAGTGTCCCCGTAGGAGTTCCTGGAGCCTGCCCACACCCTTTGTAAATAGTCCCTTATGAAACGCCCCTGTCTCCCAGCTGAGTTATGCCTGTGTTCCGTGCCCGCACCCCAGGTGATGCCTTAGGTGCACTCGCCTCAACATGTGAGCCAGCTGTGATTCACAGGAGGGGAGTCTGTTACCAAAGGTGGCACCGCAACTTCCCCGGCAGAGCTGAGATTCAGAAGCACGACTTGTGGCTGAAGCACTCGAAAGGTGGTTTTTTCCAGTCTCTTTAATGCTGCCTTGCTCTTTAGTCAGGTCTCTGCTTCACCTCACTTTCCCCTCCCCTGCTCCCCAACCCCCACCCCCAAGAAAACCCGCAAGAAGCAGCAACAGTGCTCTTTAAAAGTGCCGCAGGCACTGAGGGCCACACGTATTTCCTAACAACAGCTCATTACCAGAGACACTGCTTGTTTTAGACCAAACTTAACCATCTTCCCACACAAACCTTCTGTTACCACTGTTTGTTGTGAGGTTTCCCCCCGCCCTCCCCACTGCTGATTTTGAAGCCAGCTACAGATTGCCTCAGCTAGCTTAGCCATTCTCTGTATGGGAAGAAGTCCAAAAGAACCATTTCTAGCCCTTTTTTTTTTCCTTTGAGGCGAGGCTGTCCATTCTGACCAAGGGCAAACGGTTAAGGCCCTGCAGCATGGTGACCCCGCCGACCCCTACTCTTGCCCTTCCTGGGTACCCTGCCGAGGCCCCTGGTTACCACCAGTCCAGCCCACCTAGAAAGTAGATTTTCCCACACGGCTCCCACGGGGGCAGAGACCATAGGGTGAAGAGGCAGGCCCCTTTTCTTATCAGGGGAAAAGAAAAGGATGAAGTGGCTCATTTGTATTTGGGAACAGAAGGGGGGTGGGATGTGAGGGGTGTTATCCAGACGGAGCGTGTAACACCTGTGCAGTTTATTTAGATTTCCTCATAGTCAGTTCAGGGACTGCTTCCCACCAAACCACCGGAGCACTTCTTGAGAACGGTCTCCACGCATAGGCGTCCTGGAGGGTGTACAGCTCTAGGATTTGCCCACGGTCAATGGACCAGTTCGCAGGTCAGCGACAGGATATGAGGTAAGCTTGTTGAACTCGATTTAACAGTCATTTACTGTTTGGCAGGTGATCTTAAATTTGTTCTTTCTCAGCACAGAACATGAAAGATAAGAGCTCTGTACCCTCCCATCTCTGTCTTGTGTTCTCTTTAAGAAAAGAATGAATGAATGGTAAATGAAGATAGGCACAAATGGTGTTTTTTTCCCCCACTTAATGAGAAGCCAGAACAGGAGCAGCGGTGGAGAGAAAAGTCTCATGGTCTTTCTGAACTGGTTTGACTAGTTTGAATCAAAACCAAACCATTTGATTTTATAATCTGTCATTTTCTTATCCCACTGCAAGTAGCTTGATGCCATCACAGGAGAGACACAGCTGTCTTTCAAGGGAGTATGTGGGCAATATAAAAATAAGCAATATTGTAGGTAAGTAGATGTTTTTTAAAAATTGTGGCTTTTAAAGTCTAGAAATTGTGAGTTCTATTTTTTTTCTTCCTCATATTCCAAAATAAGAAAACAGGACTAAAGCCATTAAATGTATTTATAACTTAATAAGACACTTGTTACTCCCCAGAGTATAATGGTCTGTCTAATGTAATAGCTAACTTTTATGGATAGAAGCGAAAGGCTGCCTCTAGAACTGCCCCTGTCTTGTTAATTTGGGGTCAGCCACACTGCAATAAAATCTCACTTGTTAGGGTTCTCGGAAAGCTCCTGAGCTGCACAGTGCTCCACTCGTGGTGGACGGACACCAAATCTGTACCAGCTGCTGGAATTCCTGCAGGGTCTGGCCGAGCGGAGATTGTAGACTTTAAAATGACAGCAGTGACTTTGAACCAGACTGGAAAGGATTAATTTTTAACCTCATTTATAGAGTGTGTCATAATGTGCGAGGTATCTTTTGTCTACTCCCAATGTGGTGATACAGAGAATCTTTCTTGGAAAGTTTTTTTTTTTTTTTTTTTTAATGCAGTTCTATATCTTTAGGACTCTGAACACCCACTCAATCCACTGAACACCATACCTACTTTAATAGGTGTAAGAAGAATTGGGATTGCAGACTATAAATAACAGCCCTAGGAGAAGGTTCATCACAGGCTTAACCATGTGCTAAGTGTCTAACTTGCATTAGCTCACTTATTCCTCATAAGAGTCTGGTGAGGCAGAATTTTCTCCCAGGCCACCTTGGGTAGCAAGAAAGGATGACAGCTTCCTAGTCTGCAGGGGAGATTTTTTTTTTTCCTCAGAGAAACCCCTCTCTGAGCCCTTATTCATGGGCTAGGAAGGATGTCTGCTTCTGAGATTTGCACGATTACCCTCACCACCTATAGGGCACTGAGCAAGGCTTCTAATGTGGGGTGGCAAGGACCTGGGATAGATTAACCTTCCAGTGCCTTTAGGTGCTGGGTGACTCACTGGGTGTCGCTTGGGTTCACACACTTTGCTCTCTTTGGAGAAATAGAGACTCCGTCTGGGGACAATTCCAGGCCTGGCACCAGTAGCTCCCTGCTTGAATGCCTTAGGTTCAGGAAATATATGAAGAAATTAACCCCAGGGGTGGAAAGTCCAGTGATTTTCAAACTGGTAGAAAAGGTGCATCAGGGCCTACTCCAAGAAAAGGGCAGGGAAAAGGAGCATGACCCACCCACCACCACCCTCGCCATCAGAGCAGCTTTATTTTCACATAGTACAATCAACCAATTGCTTGCTCCTTGATAGAGTTCACATTTACGTGGGCCTACTGTGTTCTGCACCATTCTAAGCACTTTTCTTGGCCTAACCCTTCACCCTCACACCCACTGTGCAAGGCAGGTGCTCATGCCGTCACCATCTAGCAGGAGGACACTGACAACAGAGCCAGTATTCCAACCCAGCCAGCCTGAGTCCTGGGCTCCACTAAGCTACACCTGTTGGGCTCAGCATGTCCGGAGGAAACCCCGCCCTGGCTGCTGGTGCCCTGGATGTGAAATTTTGAATGTAAATCGTATAGAGAGGGATTCCAAAGGCCACGGGCTTATCTCAGCCCCCTGACCACTGCTCTAGTGTCTTATCTGCAGGAGACCGGGTCTTGGCACCAGCAGCACCTGCTTATCTCTGGGTTGGTGGGCCCCAAGCAGGCTCACCCTGTTCCCATCAGCCTCTGGGGCAAGGTACTCCCTCCCAGCATCCCCAACTCCTCACTTGACTGCTCCAAGCCCTCCCCCCTCCCAAGCAGATCTAGTCCTGTTACCTCCCATGATCCCCCGCGGAGGATCTTAAGCCCTTAGCTGCCATCCAGGTTCCTGCTGTCACAGTAGCTGGCTGGTCTGGTCTTAACTGCCCATCTCCACTTGGGCCCTGGCTCCTCTCTTCGGACTTTTCTCTGTCCTTCGACGGACGCTTTTCCCTGCCTTGAACACTCATTCTTCTCTTTTCCGTCCCCACTTCCTAACTTCCCTCCTCCTGGAACACTTTATTCCAGGCTCTGCAAAAATAACTCCTGTGATGCCTTCCCTGAGTGCCCCTGAAAATTATTCACACCGAGTCTTAGTGATTCCATTTTCATTTTAAAGGTAACTCTGCTGTAGCCTTTGTTACTATCTTGGAATGTTACGTATACCATCCATTCTTCACACAAACTCATGTTCCCTGCTAGACAGTGAGGTCCTCAGAAATAGAAAATATACCTTAATTGCCTCTGAGTGACTGTTGCTGACACAGTCCTGATCCACAGTCAGTAAATACTGCTGAATTTTAAAAATTTTATAATAATTGCCGATCTACTGTTCAATCTTTATCCACCAGATATGGCCATGAACTTTTTGCTTTGTCAGACACCTTTCTTAGGAAGTATGCATACCCAACGATCTTAGAAAGGCCCTCTTCCCACTGAATGTCATCTAAATGATGCTGAAATTGCCTCTTAGCTAAGAATTTTAAGGTAAGTATAGATCCTCTTTCCTAACCCAAGTGAAAGGTTTTGTATCTGAGAAAGTACTGAGCTGTAATATTTGATACTGTTTATTTAAGTAAAGTCAGGCAGAAGCGGGCAATGGGATTTATCAAAAAAATGATTTCTGGTAGAGAAAAGTCAGTGTCTGGCTCACACCAGAATGTCAGTAGAGTAACTTAAAACAGTTGACAACTTGCTTTGGAAGCAGAATAAACTGAATTGCCAGACTGCTTATTAAATACACCAGCCCTGTAGTGAAGGAAAGTGATGAATATTTTTTGTTGTTAACTTCTGCTAAGAAGCTTGTTCTAGAAGAGGGCATATTTTCAGTGAATTTTGGCACAGTCTAAAACAGATGGTTACATGTTATTTGGTGCTTCATCTAATACTAAAACTTGTGGCAATTGATTAAGGACCAAAAGTTGCTTTTCTACAACACTCAAAACATGATTGTAGCATTCTGAGCTTTAAGTATTCTTAATAATAGCAGTAGGATGTTGCAGTTGGGAAACACAGGATCTGGACTAGACAACTGGGCAGGTTATAGGCAATAAAGGCAGTTTGTTTTGTGTGAATCGATTCTGAGAGAGCATGGCATGAGGCTCTTCTGACCATCTGAAAGTAGAAAGGGCAGCAGTGAGCTTGTGACTTACACAGGAGTTCTGTCTAAAAGGTGCTAAGCAGTTCTGCTAGAAACTGTTTCAGAAGCATCTCAGGGCAAATCTTCTCAATCTTTTCAAGTAGAAGGATTTTTTTTTTAGCTTTTACTTTATTCCTTTTTTTGGCTGTGCCATGTGGCATACTAGATCTTAGTTCCCCAACCAGGGATGGAATCTGTGACCCTTCCAGTGGAAGCGCAGAATCCTAACCACTGGACCACCAGGGAATTCCCAAGGTCATTTTTTTAATATTAGAAAGATTTGCAGAGCCCCCTCCCACCATGACAATCGTTTATCAAGAAAAATTCAAAATTGCAAAACACTATTATGAATTTTATTGTATGTAAATGTATTTACATTTATTCTTTGAAAAGTATTAATGCAAACATGTGGGATATCTCGAAAGTAGCTTTATATCCTTCCAGGGTCTATTCTTTGGTTTATTCATTTGCTCATTTATTTACCAAGTATTTATCAACCACCAGCTCTGGCCCTAGACTGAGCCTCCAGATGGTGATTCCTTGCCTTCAGTTCAGTTCAGTTCAGTCACTCAGTCATGTCCGACTCTTTGCAAACCCATGGACTGCAGCATGCCAGGCCTCCCTGTCCATCACCAACTTCCAGAGTTTATCCAAACTCATGTCCATTGAGTCAGTGATGCCATCCAACCATCCTATCCTCTGTTGTCCCCTCTCCCACCTTCAATCTTTCTCAGCATCAGGGTCTCTTCAAATGAGTCAGTTCTTTGCATCAGGTGGCCAAAGTATTGGAGTTTCAGCTTCAGCATCAGTCCTTCCAATGAATATTCAGGACTGATTTCCCTGTCTTCAGAGATTGTGAAAAACACTCTGGGAGATGAGGAAATGGACATTTCAGGATAGGTCCTTTGCTGTCTGTGTCATTAGAGTTGGTTAAATCTTAATGAATCCAGGCCAGTAAATAAGATTTTACCATCAACTTCAAGAGAATACGTCTCAAACAAATCTAGCTGTGGATGTGGTCAAAGCCACTGACCTTAATTCATCTGTAAGACAAGACCCAAGTTACAGCCATTTCCTGTAATAGCTACCCTCAAAATCAGTTGCTTCTCTGGGTTTTCTGGGTTTTAACTCATCTCTTTCATCCTGAGGGTAAAGAGGGCAAATCTTCCTCATCAGTGATTCCTATTTCTGCCTCCCAGGATTTTCCCATTCCCCACTTTTGAACAGAGTCCTTTTCTCCTAGTTTGTCTGCTACCGTTCAGCACAGTGAATTCACAAGGATAACACGGACACTATAGAATAAATCATATCACAGGTTCCCAAAAAGCACACTCTAGTGAGAAGAGTCATGCTTAAAAAATAAACCAACACTATGTGTTGTTCTGGATGCTGGGGATATAGCAATAAACAAAACAAAATTATTGCAGCCCTCCTGGAGTTCACATTCTAGAGGCAGGTAAGACTAGTACCTCTCGAAGTACCACAAACTCCACACAGGAACAGGATACCGCGGGATATGCACGAAGCCTTCCTAGTGCCATCAGCATCTGAGCAGAGCCTGAAAGGATGGGTGGAATTCTGGCATGCAGATCCATGAAAAAGAGTGAAGAAGAGGCCAACCTACCCAGAGTGAAAATACAAAGAAAGGCAGAGGGGGGAAGTGAGAAAGGAGCTGTGGCAATACAGTAGGAAAGGTAGGTTTGGGGGGGCCAAGTTGTTACTATGGTGATGGATGTCAACCATCCAGCATTTACGGTATGCCAGGCTCTGCGCTACATTCTTTATGTGCGATACCTCTTTAGATCTTTACTACAACCCGGCTTCAAAGGTAAGGGGAAACCAAGGCTCAGAGAGGTTGAATAAGTGGCAGAGCCAGAACTCTGAACTAGGTCCTCCGACTCTGGAACCCAAGCTCGCAGCAGTTACACCATATTGGTACTCAAGGTCATGAAGGACCATGGATCCTAGGCTGAGGATCTGATTTCATGGGCGATGATCAGAGCTGTTAGGAAAATGAACCCAATGGAATGATATGACCCAGGATGTGGTATTTGTGCTGCATTCCCTATGTGGGTTGAGTGACAAATAATAGGTTTGCCAGTGTGGCCTCCTGGGTGTGGAGCAGGTGTCTGGTGGGAGGAGCCAACATGAGCTCAGGTAGGTCAGGTTCAAAGTCAGTGATAAAATGGGGCAGGCTGGACTCCTAGCAGCCTACTGGGGGGCTGTTGTTAACCAAGGTAGGGTCATCTGAGAACGAGAATTGCAGAGGCTCCCTCTACACTTGCTTTTCTTCCATGGGATTTTGGCCCCTGGCACTGAGCATGCACCCTCCTGCCTTGCATGCCAGTGAAATTCCAATTAGCAATTCCTTTAATGTAATTCAAGAATTGCTCCACCAACATCCTCAAGAATGGGCAACACCTTCTTCCTTACATGAAGGTCACGAGGGGAAGGATAGTTGGCAGGGAGTCTCAACAACTCCACCCACACACATACTCAATTAAGTTCAATTCTTTGAAAGGACTTCTGTGGTGGTCCAGTGGTTGGGACTCGGTGCTTTCATTGCCGTGGCCCTAGGTTCAGTGGCTGGTCAGGGAACGAAGATCCTATAAGCCAAGCAGTACAGCAGCAAAAAAAAAAAAAAAAAAGTCCCATTTGTTTAAGGTTTGGAAGGTGACTGTCCCCACCATCATCCTCCTTGTCTCTCACCTCGATGACTGCGCCAGCCCGCTGTCCCCACTCCACTCCCTACACACACCCGTCAACCTCACTGTTCCCTCAGGTGACCACACGGCTCTGAAACACCCCGGGGGTCCCCGATTCCTACCACAGTTGGTGCATCCTCTCCAGACCGTAGGCTTTGTCTCTGTTTCTGGTTTGTTTTCACTGTTTCTCCTGCCTATTTTACTCTCAGGCCAAATCCCACATTGCCTTGAAATTGCTCTCAGCTTCCCTATGACCATGAGGATTACTGAGACTCCCTCTGCCAACAATTCCATTATGTCCTCTCCTTTTGACAGAATCCTGCCCATTCCTCCTGCCCCAAATAAAGCCCACTTCTGATGCCACCCCCCTGGACTTCCTTGGTGGTCCAGTGACTAAGACCCTGCGCTCCCAATGCAGGGGGTCTGGGTTAGATCCCTGGTCAGGGAACTAGATCGCACATGACACGACTGAGAGTTTACATGCTGCAGTTAAAGATCCCGCAGGCTGCAACTAACTAAGACCAGGCACAAACAAGTAAAAAACAAAATAAATGTAAATATAATGCCACCTCTTCCAAGAAGCTTTCATTTTTCCCATCTCAGTATCATCTGTTCTTCCTTGCTGCTGCTAAGTTGCTTCAGTCGTGTCCGACTCTGTGCGACCCCATAGACGGCAGCCCACCAGGCTCCCCCGTCCCTGGGATTCTCCAGGCAAGAACACTGGAGTGAGTTGCCATTTCCTTCTCCAATGCATGAAAGTGAAGAGTGAACGTGAAGTCGCTCAGTCGTGTCCGGCTGTTAGCGACCCCATGGACTGCAGCCTACCAGGCTCCTCTGTCCATGGGACTTGCCCCCAAAAAACATACAAGGTGTCATCATTTGTATGCACATTGCTAACCTCTGTGAGGCCCAGAAGGTTGTAGAGACCTGCTTGTGTTTGTTCATTACATGTCTGTGTGACAGCAGAGGGCCTGGCACCCAACCAGTTCGTTCAGTTGAAGTCAGAGCCGCCTCCTACAGTCTTTAGCAAGTCTTGAGTGTCAGTAGCAAGATGAGAGACTGGAGACTCTGGAATATTCACTTGAGGTAGATACCAAATACCAAATGAGAATGTATGAAACTGTAAATACTGGTTGAATTTCCTCTTGTAAATTCAGTCATCTTACAAGGCAGATATTTTTTATTATCCAATCAGCCACCCCAAGCCAGGAACTGCCTCAGAAGTCACTGGCAATTGAAGGTTGGCTTGGCCACATTCAAGTTGCTCCCTTCTTGGTGCCTGTGATGTGCCGATTCACTGAGGGGACCCTGCTGACCTCCAGCACCCATGAGCAGCTATCACAGCTTAGTGCCCAGGACAGGAACTGAGCAGCCCAGGAACCATGGTCACACCTGCAGCCGAGCTGCTTCTGCTCCTTGGGGGGTCTCTCAACCCTCTTTACAAATGGAGGCCGATGATAATTCAGCTGTATTCTCTTTTTGAACTTAGGTAAATGACTAGCTTATCTGACTTTAAGCACAGTCTCTTCCTTGTTGTATGAGTCACAAACTGCTACTTTCAAAAGTCCAGACCCCAAAGAATCATCCTGCCTTGGGCAACATGAAAGTCAGCTTATTGTTCTGCAGAATGCCTGGGAGGCAGCTTGTCCAGTGATCAGAGTGGCACTTGGGGGAAATTCTTCAAGATGGCAGGGCAGCCTCAGACTCTGTGGTTGGAAGCCCCTCCCCACAAAGGATCCTTATCTGCTCCAGGGGAAAGTGTTACATGTCTTCAAGATCTTTTCCAGACAACAGCTACACTTCCTAGCAGCTGGTGACCCCTGGCCTCCATCAGAACTCATGATGACACAGAACTTAACAGAGAGTGATTGGAGGAAGACAGCCTGGGTGAAGGGTTCTCCCCTGTTCACTAGGAAAGGAGAATTTCCTCTTGGTAGAGTTTAATGACCCCAGTGTTCACAAGAAAGCTGGTCAGGGTGTGCTAGTCTTTTCACTGCTCTGTGAGTGAGTTTAAACTTAAATTTACCCCAAGGCTTTGCATTATCATTGTGCGGTCCAGTCCTGGACCTCAGGATTTCCTGCTGGCCATGTGCACTTTTTATTTTTTATTGGTAACTAAAGTATGGTCAAGCATAAAATAAAAACACAAATCATAAATACACAACTCAGTGAATTTTCACAAAATGAATGTACCCATGTCATCAAAAAACATGAGGCTGAAAACTCCCCTCCTTCCCTTCCCTGGTGGCCCAGTGGGCCACTCCAAGCTCCCAATACAGGGGGGTCTGGGTTCAATTCCTGGTCAGGAAGCTAGATCCCACATGCTGCAACTGAAGATCGCATGCTGCAGTGAAGACTGAGGGTCCCACGTGCCGCAGCTAAGACCCGGCACAGCCAAAATAAACACATAGATCAATAAATGTGGTTTAAAAAAAAAAACCTCCCTCATTCCTCTTCCCACTTCCTGACTAGTAGCACTGTAGATTAATTTTGCCTGTCTTTGAACTTTATATGAATGGGTTGTATATCGGTCACACTCTTGTGACTAGCTTCTTTGGCTCAACGTTATGTTTCTGAGCTTTATCCACTTGTGTATGATCGTAGTTCCCCATATTCATTTTTTTATTCATCTGTTCTGTAAATGGGATGGTCTCCAAAACTGCAACTCAAACTGCATCAAAGTACCATACCCTCCAGCACACCATTTCAGCTGTGAGCTCGATTGTCATACAGAATCCTCTCCTCCTAGAAACAAGCAAATGATGGGTATATGGAGGGACTCCTGGGCCAACAGTATAGTTTCAATTTGACTGAGCAAAGAAAGGGCCATGTTTACATTTTTTCCTCCAGTTCTCAGTTCTTGGGTCTCCTGAGAGAGGGCTAAAGTCAGGCTGTCTTTGGAATGTGCTTTAGAATTCAAGAGGGCCTTTCTGCTGAGGGCATTTAACTGGGAGAGGATCTAGAGGCTGAACTTACCAGTAACCCTTAAAGAAGATGCACTCTGCACAATTCATTGAAAGGAATGACTGTCTAATGGATGGGTTTATGACTGTCTAATGGGTGGGTTTCTGGAACACATTGTTGATACAAGATTGTCGATGTATTGAAGGAAAGAGGTTTTACGAGACTATGGATCCTCCCACTGGGAGAGGGAACTGCATCAGCTACACACTTCACTTAGCATCTGGAGCTTGCTGTTGCTCACTTCTTAGAGGTAAGCTCTGCCTGTCTCTCAGCTCTGTGGACAGGCAGGGTGAGCAGCACTTTTGAGAGGAGGCTGAAGTGAGGACCAAAGAGGGCTGGCATGGTAGGGGATGATCGCTGGGCACTGCCAATCTGTATTCCTCATCCTGAACCATCTCATCCTCGTGGGAGCTAGCTAGAGCCTGACCTCTTTTGATCCTTCCTTTGTTCTTGGTTTTAAAACATTTATTGAGCTTGGTGCTAGGCGCAGGGATCACAGTGGGAAACAAGACAGTGTCCTTGCTCTCAAGTCACAGGAAGTCCCTGACAACAGGAAATGCTGGTAACTTCTAAGAATTGTGTGAGAGCCAGACAAGGCCCTTGTTGTTAAGCTGCTTATGACTGACGGGCGAATCAGCAGATACCCAGGGTTCAGCGTGTGATAGCTTCCAGGTAGCCAGACACAATAGAGAAGCCTCAGCAGGAAAATAAGACTTTTTCCTTACAGACTTCACCGTGGACATAGGAGCTTCTGGCTCTTGCTTGTTTATCACTCATGAGGCACTTTGCGAAGTGCATTACAATCTTTATCTCACCGTACTGCTCCCCACCACCCTTTCGGATCTGAACACTTATCTCCATTTCACAGATGGGGAAACAAGTTCAGAGAGGTTAAGCATCTTAACTTTGTTCAGTGAGACTTTTTTTTTTTTTAATGAGCTACTCATCACCCAATAAATTTGCCTTTATTCTTAACTTTCTATGTCCCTGGTTTCTGCAGTGAGCTTTCTTTTTTTTGGTCTTGAGGCGTGTGGAATCTTAGTTCCCCAACTAGAGATCAGCTTGAATCTTAATCACGAGACCACCAGGGAAGTCTTTGTTCAGTGAGTTTTGACCATAGAAACTGTGTTCTTAATTTATCACTTGACCAGAAGTTGAGCCACCCCTAACAAGCCTTCAGGCCCCAAATTTCTGCAAAGGAATCCAAACAGATGAGCATGTCCAATTTGGTCAAACTCAGGCAGCTCAAGGAAAAAGAAATGAGAAGCTCATTAAAGGAAGAGGAGAATGGGTAGAGGTTACTCGCTTATCTGCACGTCTTGTGAACATGGGGAGTGGGTTAAAAAATAGGCATTGTTACAGTGTAAACTGTAACTGTCAGCTGGGCCAGGCTTCCATGCTGGGAGATAACAAAGGGGCTTTGATTCTCATCCGGCAGAGATCTTCTCCCCAGAGGAGGACCCCGGACAAACTAACCCACTGACTAGTTTGGCTGCGAGTGCATTCAAAATAAAGAAAGGTCTAAGATAACCCCCATCTTCTTGAGTCTTGACTGACAAGGAAGGTATCATCCCCTTTGAACAGAGACTGTTCTTCGGGCGATGACAGTGGGAGGGAAGGGAGCTGATCAGTGGGAAAGTCTTTCTCATTAAATGGCCAGAGGCAAAGATTCCGTGGAGCTAAACTCGGTGATGAAAGGGGAGCCGAGAATGACAGAATGTCAGGGGTTGGGGGAGGACAGGGGAGATGCAGAGGAGGCCGGGAAGGGGTGCAGAAAATGAAGCCAGGGCGCACCCCCACTCCGCGCTGCCCCCTGCCTTGCTGCCATTAGCTCAGTCCCTCCTGCATGAACAACTCCGGCTGATTCGGCACCCACTAAATGCAAGCCTCTGAAAACCACTTTGCATCTACTGTCTCATGAGATTCCCCTAACAACCATCTGGGACAGGTGCACTATGACCATGCCCATCTTACAGATGAGAAAACTGAGGTTCAGAGAGTGATTAACTGGCCCAGGTCTCATGGTCTTTACTATGGGATCCACTCTTAGATGGTGAAAAGGGGCAAGTGTCTAGTAACAGTGGATGCTCTGAATCTGAAAGCAAAGCCAGGCCAGGGAGAGTGGGCAGGGCTACAGAGATGAGACCAGGGGACAGAGTAGACACAGGAGCTGCTGAGGAGCAGATCCTCAAGGAGCGCAGCAAAAGAAAATTGACCAGAGCAGGGCAGGTACAACAGGCAAACCCCAGCTCAGGGTCAGCAGGGGGAAAAGATTAAGGTCAGGAAGGCAGGTAGAGATGCCATCAGCCCCTGCTCACCCAACAGCTGTGAGGATCCTCTGGTTTGATACAGAAGTCAGGCAAGAATTTTGAACTTGTATAAAGCTCTGTCATCGAGCCCTTTTTACCACCTAACATGCTATATATAACTTTCTCTTTTCCTGAAAGCACGTATGTTCCTGAAGGGCAGGGATTTTTTTCCCCCTGTCCACTGCTACATCCCCAGGGCCTAGAGTAATGCTGGCACTTAATTAGCACTCAAAAAGTACTTGTTGAATGAATAAATAGATATACAACAGTTATTGTTGTATATCTCCCAGGCATTGTGAACCTCCACAGCCCCGCTGATCTGGCCTGAGTATGGTGAATTCACCTCCTCCTAATAATTCCCCTCTTCTATTAGGGTTCCATCCCAGTCACTGATTTCTGCAGTGTGAACAAGCAGGGCGAGAATGCATGGGGACTCTAGGAGGCAGGATTAACACCCAGATGCTGAGCCCCTTGTTTGTGCCGCTACTGCTACTGCTAAGTCACTTCAGTCGTGTCCGACTCTGTGCGACCCCATAGACGGCAGCCCACCAGGCTCCCCCATCCCTGGGATTCTCCAGGCAAGAACACTGGAGTGGGTTGCCATTTGGTGGCAGTTAACAGATGTATTTGTTGTTGTTTAGTTGCTAAGTTATGTCCGATTCTTTGTGACCCCCTGGACTGTAGTCCACCAGGCTCCTCTGTCCTGGGATTTCCCAGGCAAGAATATTGAAGTGGGTTGCCATTTCCTTCACCAGGGGATCTTCCTGACCCAGGGATCAAACCCAGATCTCCTGCACTGGCAGGAGGATTCTTTACCACTGAGCCACCAGGGAAGCCTCTTAACAGATGCATACATTGACCAAAACTCAATTTATCTCATTAACATAGACTCTCTTCTTCGCTCTGCAGTTCCTAGAACCATCCCAGGGAGTTGATTCCCAAAGGGCTCCCCTCCATTCTGATTCTGTTGTAAGAAGGGAAAAAGAGAGATTAAAGAGACATCGTGTCTCCAAATCCTCGTATTTGAAATCTTTAGTGAAGCCATCAAACAATCAGATGTCCTGGCTTTTATTTTTAAACAGCTTTCAACTCTAGAAAGTGCCAAACTCATGTCTAAGGTCAGGGGAACTATTTTTTCTGGGGAATTTTACTGAGGGGAAAAGGTTCCATCTCCCCGGGCATCCTTTTTTAAAGAGTCTTGGTCATCAAAGTCATCCTGCAAAGCCCTCTGACTTCTGAAGGAAGGGGAGCAAAGCTTCTGGTCTAGAGTTTGATGGACAGGATGTGGGCTTTACATTAAACACATGTGGCCGCAAGAATGCTCTTCACACGCAGCTTGCTTACTTCATTGAAATCCAAGGCGTGCCTGGTGGGTTTGAGCCTGGTTTAGAGCACTTAGAGCTCAGTCACCTTTTGAAACCAGCATACATCTTTACAGATGTCTTCATTTTACCAAGTTAAATCAGACATCTGCCTGTTTCAAGAAATGCCACTGATTCTGAAATATACTCTGGATCTACTGAGTTTGAGGCAAGAAACCCAACCAGATTAAATATACTTATTGATTGTAAGGTATCTTCTGATTGCAGGAATGTCTAAATGTGAACAAGAGTGTTTATTAAAAGAGGAAATTCAGGAATGTTAGGCCCCATTGTCCTATGAAAAAGTAAAAAAAAAAAAAAAAAAAAAGGTTGAGTAATTCACCCAAAGCAACTTCTTGACTTCTTTCCTGCTCTTGACCAAAGCTCCTCCATTCTCTTGACCAGACGTCAACACTGCCCACCACAGTTTGCATGAGTGTGAGTGTGCATGAGCCATTAATAGCAAAGTATGAAACTTTGCTATTAATGGCTTTGATGAAAATTGGGAGATAAATGCACAGGGCCAACAAGTGGTGTGGATCTGTGTAACCTCTCCTGGAGGGTAGCCACCCTTTTTGATGAGGTAGATGTGTTCTCTGCAGGAACTGGGGTGGGTTTCCTGAAAACCTTATTTTTCAAATGAGAACTCCCTACAAACGTGGAAGAAGTTTCTCTTCTCACCTGTTCTCCCTGTGGATCAAGGGATGGTACAAGATGAGCTGTTCAGCACCATTCACACTGACAGGGGTGTTACGCAGTCCAAGCTCACTCTGCTCACCACATGACAGGTCAATGGATCAGAGGGATCAAAGAAGAGGTATTGAAGCAAGGAATGCAACTTTATTCAGACAGCTGACTGATCAAGATGGCAGACTAATGTCTTAAAATAACCATTGTTGTGGTCTGTGCTTGGGTTGGAAAAGAATTTCCAGACAAGAGGCAGAATGAGAGGAGAATAAAATTTATTAGACAGGGAGAGGCTATTAGAACAATGGGCCCACTCAAGGGAGAGATGACCCCTTTAGTGGGCTAACTGCCAATTTTTATAGCCGCAAGACGGAGAAAATTCCTAGTGGAATGGTGGCATTAGGTGATTGGTTAGGATGATACAAGGTGGGTAATAGGGTGGGTATTTTACCTAATATAGATTCAATGAACATGAGTTTGAGCAAACTCCAGGAGATAGTGAAGGACAGGGAAGCCTGGCAGGCTGCAGTACATGGGGTCGCAAAGAGTTGGACACGACTGAACAACTGTACAACAATATGGCATCAGAGAACTGGCTGGTTTAGATCTGGAGGCTCATGGCAACAGTTGCTGTGGGGCTTGGTCAGTTCCAGAGTTTCTTGTTCTGTGGCCTTGGTATAGGGTTCCACTACCATCTTATGGAGGGGGGGGTGTCTGGCTGCCAGGTTCTTTTATGGGTCAGAGATGGGGTAATGTGAAGAAACAAAGTCAAAAGGATGTTAATCTTGCAAATAGCTCCTAAAATGGCAAGCCTCAGGCAGGGGATATGTTAATGTCTTCCTTCCTGCCACCTACAGATGTACAGGGTTCCGAACAAAGGCATTTTTAACAGTCAGGTAGAGGGGCAGGATTCTCTGAGGTAGGCCATTATGATTACACTAATAAAAGCAATGAAGAGCAAGTCAAAGAAACAATTCCAACACGGAGTCAGAATTGACTTTTCCCTGCAACAGGGGGACTTGGCCATGATACAGGGAAAAGGGGAAGAGAAACAGGGGTTCATTCTCTCAGTTCCTCCACTCACTTACTCATGCTTTGTTTCCCTCAGTAAGTCTTCACTGCTGCTCATTTAGTGCCAGGTTCTCTGCAGGGAGCAGAGGAAATGGATCAACTAAAAACAGCTCGTACCCTCAGAACACAGGAGCAAAAACTGGTAACTGCTTGTTATCTATTAATTCAACAAATAATTATTGAGTACCAAGCACTGGGGAAAGAGCAGGAAAGAAGTCAAACACAGTCTCATCCTCATGGAGTTTACAGGCTTGTGGTGAGGGACACAGATATTACTCATCATTGTACACATCATTAATTAATTGTCATCGTGGCTACTACTACACAGGAGAAGTAGAGAGTGCCAGGGGAGTCCGTTACAAGAGGTGGTGTTGGGAGAGTCAGCAGGAAAAGGAGAGAGCAGATGAGGAAGAAAGAGACAGGAAGGAAGGACTCCAGAGGCAGCGCCCGGACCCAGTGGGCGTCATGACGCACAGCTCAGGTTGGGCCCACCCAGAGACTGGACAGGGGAGACAGGAGGAGGAGAGAGAGCAAGCCCTCTCTCTAGGAAGTGAGAAAAGGCTCATGGAAATGGGTGGAGTCTCGAAGTCATCCTTTCTCCCTTGCTTTCTTGCTGACCAAGATATAATAATTGAGGGTGCCATGTTGGAAGCACTCTATGATCATATTTACCACTGAGGTCACTGTCATCACTCTCTATACAGATGAAGAGGCCAGAGCTCAGCAGGGTGAGTGCCTTGGCACCCCCTCAGATCACGGTGCCCTGTGTGGCTGAGTGAGGACCAGGACCGGATCCGCCTCACTGCTCAGCCACAGCGCTCTGCTGCCCGCTCTTGGCTGTAGGAGGGGAGACTACAGCTGAATCACCATTTAACAGATGAAGGAGAGAGGCTCCTGTCACACAGGCAGTGAGGACCAGAGGAGTCTCCCAGGAGGAGTGGCCTTCCCGGATCGGGTGGAACACCCACTCTACCCTGGAAGGTCCGCTGGGTGCAACCCTGACCCTCCAGAACGCTCTAGAAGTCAGTGGACACCTTGGGACTGTTTGGAGATGTGGACGCCCCCTGCTGGCCCAGAATGATTCAGGTGGTAAGACAGGTGGAAGGGGCACACCAGTGGGTCCTGGTGATGGAAGCAAGAGTGAGAAAATTCTAAAGAATTCATCTAATTTTGTTGTGGTTTAAAGGATATTCATGACTTATGTTGGAGAAGGCAATAGCACCCCACTCCAGTACTCTTGCCTGGAAAATCCCATGGATGGAGGAGCCTGGTGGGCTGCTGTCTATGGGGTCACACAGAGTCGGACACGACTGAGCGACTTCACTCTCACTTTTCAATTTTCATGCATTGTAGAAGGAAATGGCAACCCACTCCAGTGTCCTTGCCTTTAGAATCCCAGGGTCGGGGGAGCCTGGTGGGCTGCTGTCTATGGGGTCACACAGAGTTGGACATGACTGAAGTGACTTAGCAGCAGCAGTAGCAGCATGACTTATGTCGTAGAAGGCAATGGCAATCCACTCCAGTACTCCTTGGAAAATCCCATGGGCAGAGGACCCTGGTAGGTTGCAGTCCATGGGGTCGCGAAGAGTCGGACACGACTGAGCAATTTCACTTTTCACTTTCATACTTTGGAGAAGGAAATGGCAACCCACTCCAGTGCTCTTGCCTGCAGAATCCCAGGGACGGGGGAGCCTGGTGGGCTGCCGTCTATGGGGTTGCACAGAGTCAGACACGACTGAAGCGACCTAGCAGCAGCAGCATGACTTATGTGTGTCCTGGAAAGACTCTGACAGGTAAAAACAGACAATAAGCTTTGCCACACTCTGGGGATTTCAAAGTGGACCTGAGCTTTGGCAGAAAGGGTCCCCTTGTGGAGCTGGAAGGAGGAGAGGCTGGGATCAGAGAACCTGGCTAACTTGTCCAAGTGCTCAGGAACGGCACAGATGAAGAGTGGAGATTTGGGCCCTATTTGTCCAAGGGAAGAAGAGGAAAAAAGAGGGGGAGCAAAATGAACTTTTACAAACATTTTTACCTGATCTCAATTAACACATGATACGAAAGATATGTTTTAACTGTGTGCCTTGGAAGAAGAGAAGGCAAAACATCGATATTGCCTGACACCAGGTGCCACTGTTGCATACCTTCATTATGGCAAAACCTTCCTTGACTGGATGAAATGTGAGTTTTATCATTTCATAAATATTGCCAGGGAGCCTGGGCAACTGTGAAAGAAGGCCCATACATCACCCTCTAGGCTCATTTCGGATTTCAAATAGGCAAAGTTAAGTCATTAAAAAATGCCACAAAGATTATAGGAAAACAGAAAACATGTACCCTAATTATGAAATGATGATTTTTGAACTAAAATAAGTTAATAGAGACTATGACACATAATCAGGCAAATGACAAGGAAAAAAGCAGGGCACTGGAAAAAAGTATGAGTTGAGTGAATCAATGAGGTGGGGGAATAAATATAAATCTATGAGGGAAATAGTGTCCAATGGACAGATGGCTAATAACTTTGACACTTGGCACAGAGGTTAAATACTAAGGAACATGTCAGTCTGTATAATCCTTTCTATATTACAGGAGAGAAGACCCCAATTTAGCAAAAAGCAGTTAAAGTGATAAGCCCACAGCTGGTCTGTGGGGAAACAGGAACTCACTTATGTGGTGTGTGAATCCGCCCAGTGTTCCTGACAAAACGTGGGCCGACAGGATGATACCTTCCTATGCCTCTGGGCTCACAGACCTCACTTTGGGGGGCAGATCTCAAGGAAATAGCTCAAGAAGAAACAGCAACTAGAGAGCGAGATTCTCTGCCCAGGTGCCTGCAGTTAGGAACCAGTTACCTAAAATTCTGTTCAGAATAGTTCATTGCTACAAAAAGTTCCAGTTTGTGGTCAGAGGGATAAGGGAGATCATCCCAAGTAGACATTTGGCTGTGTGACTTTAGATTTGACACTTAACTTCTCTGAACTTCACTTAACGTCCCTCCTTAATAAACTGGGGATATCAACAGGTCACTACCTCCCTGGGTTGTATATTAAAGGAGGTCACGTCTCGAAGTGTCTACACAGCGCCTAGCCGGGTGTTCAACAAGGGGTGGCCGTCGCCATTGGAAGGTGACTACTGGACGGAGCCTGGAGAGTTCTCGCCCACAGGATGAGGCAGGATCAGGGCGTCTAAGCTTTCTAACCTGAAGAGGAGCTGGTTTCTTTGACTCCTAGCTTTTTTTAATTACAAAGTCAGAAAAAGGAAAATAAACCTCTGCCACAACTTTGCAGGCGTCCACCAAAATGCAAAGGTCTTTAAAGGTGTTAAATTCACCTGAAACAGAAAAATGCTGAGCGAGGCTCCCACTCCCACCGGAGTATCAAGATTGGGCGCCCTCCAAAGATCTGGAAATGCACGTTTTTTGGAGACTTGGTCTAGGACAGGAGTTTCATATTCCCGAAAGTTCGGAATTTTCATCTCCTCTTTGAGGGAGACATCTGCCCAAGGTCCCAAGTTAAGTGACCCGGTCTGGCAGGCAGTAGTAACCACCGCACGGGCGACCCATGCGCGGCCCGGGTGAGTGGAGGGCATCATAAGGGCATCATAAGGCCGGGGTTCCGGAAGCGGAGGGTGGGCGCAAGTCCCCGGTGACGGTGGTGGGTCCAGGGTCCTGGCTGTCTCACCCATTCCGCTCCGGGAGCCCCGGGGCGCGTCCCGCGGAGCAGCCCTCCTCCAGCCAGCAGGGGGCGCTGAGGAGAAGGCGGGTGGGGAGGTCGCGGTCCGAGGAGCTGCCACTCCCCGGTACTCTCCCGGAGTCGGGACCGAGGCTGCAGCTCGCCCATTCGTCCGCAGCGAGGCTCCCGAAAGCGGCCCAGGCGGGATACGGGACCCGGAGTCCCGGAGAGAGGTCCCGACCGCGTCCCCAGCACCGCACTCCGCGCTTGCCCGGAAGCGCCGGCGCCGAGGGGGCGGGGCCGGGAAGCGCTTCCGGGGGCGGGGGGCGCGGGCTGGGGCGGCAGCCGGAGCGGCGGGGACGGGCCTGGCGCCGGCGGCGGCGGAGGGGGCGCCGCGGGCGGGCGATGTGAGCGCGGCGCTCTCGGCAGGTGAGGCGCGCCGGCGAGGGGGCAGCGGGCAGCGGGCGAGGCGCGGGCGTAGCCGGCGGGGTCGGAGGCAGTCCCGGGCCGCTGTCCGGCTCGCTCTGGGCGCGGCGGGGCTGGAGCCTCCGCGCCTGGTCAGTCCGGCGGGTGGGCGGGTGGCGCGGGCTGGAGCCGAGGCCGGGCGGGGTCGGGAGGCCCCGGGCACCTGCTCCGGCCAGGCGCGCGCCCCCGACGGGCGAACCCTGCTTTGGCCCCCGGTGTCGGGAAGCTGCTTGCGGTGCTGAGGGTCGAACTCAGCCAGCTGCCCCGGACTCCCCCAGCCTCCGCCCTGGGCGTCTGGGGATCTCCTGCTTCCGGGCTCCTCGGCCCCGGGGGGCGCTCCCGCTTTGTACCGGGAGGCCGGATGGTTAAGTCCCCTGGACAGCCGTGCCGGGCCGTGGGGTCGGCCCTGCTGGTGGCTGCAACCGAGCCCCTGCCCCCATGCCACCCCTTTTCTCCAGGTAAACAGGCGACGGCGCGTCGTGCTTGGCCCTGGACGTCTCCATGGTCACTCTTGCCCTCGGAAGGTCCTGCCATTACGGAGGGCTGGGCTGCCTGGGGGGTGTCTACAGTGTCCTTCTAAGCTAGGCGGCTTGTGCCTTGGGGCGTCAACAGTCTGCGAGTCTCAGGCTTGAGGTTTCAGCAAGCCTCTTCGATGTTGGACCTCAGATTCCCACTTTGATCAGTGAGGGTATTTAGATGAGCTCTGTAGAGACGCTTCCAGTTCTGTCAGTCTATATATGTCTGAAATTGGAAGGGATGTCCCTGGTTCAAGATACTGGGCAGTTTCACCGAAGAGTTTGCAGATCTGGACTTTTTAGCCACTTAATACACTTGGTTTCAGACAGTCTTTAAAATGAATCCAAGAAGCCTTTCTAAACCTTGCCTTATCGTAATTCATCCCTCGCTTTTGTTCCTGGCAGGAGTCAGTCACGTCCTGCAGAGTTTTTGCACGCACAAAATTTTTTGTTGTTTATATCTGCCCATTTTCCCTTTGTTCCCTAGTCAGGCCCTCTTTGCTTGACATCTGGATTATTGCAACAGCTTCTTAACCCGTCTCAGACTTCAGAAGTACCCCCACCTCCCCCACCCTTCCTTTATGCTAATGCCAAACTTAATGTTGGAAGTCAAAAAAAGAGTTGAGTGCTTGCTTATTAAATGTCAAGACGCTGTTCCATGTGGTGGGGTAAAGTGGAGGCACACTTACAGTCTCCAAGCAGCTTTACATTGGGTGCAAAGACTCTACCTGTGCAAAGGTGACTGATTTGATGAGAAAAGCCTGTGAGCTGTAGAATTAAGAGGGAGGAGGGATGGAGGTCACTGTAGGCCAAATGGTCAGGGAAGGCTTAGTGAGAGTGGTGGCATTTGAGCTGCCTGTTAAAGGATGAGTAGGTCTCAAGTAGGAAAAGAAGAGTCAGGTCCAGTGATCCTATGGAGTTAATGAATAGACCAGTCTCCTTGTGGAGAAGGGTGCATATAGGAAGGGATTAGAGGAAAAGATTGTCTGGGCTGGTTCCTGAAAGAACTTGAGCACTAGGCCAAAGTTGAAACCATTCTGAAGTCAGTGGTGAGAGGCCAGAGACTAGAGGTCATGATCATTTGCAGGAGGGGAAGGGAGAGGACATCAGGGGCCAGGACATCAGCTAAAAGGCTATGGTATCTATACCACTTTCAGAGTCGTCTGCCTGCCACAATTGTGTCCAGTCAGTGCCCACCCCGTCTTTTCAAGGCTCTCCTTGGTTTGGCCCCTGGTTGCCTCCCTGGACCTTATTCACTGCTTCTCCTCCCTGTCTGTCGTCTGTCTCCTGCAGAAGCGAGTTTGTGACTGCCTCTAGGGCCTTGCTCCTCTAGTTCCCCCTTCTGAAGTACCGGCCTCCTTTTTCTTCTCTGTGTAAATTCTCCATTTCACTTCCTTCAAGCCCCTGCTGAAGATATACTTCCTCCAGAGGGTGTTCCCTGACAGCCCTACCCCCATCCATGCCTTTGTGGCACTCAGAATCTAAAGCACAGGACTCAGCACTTGTTCCTTGGTTATTGAACTTGCTCTTGTCCCAGTTGGAATGGGTGTTTTTGGAGGGCATTTTGTCTTAATACTTATCTAATATTGTAGTTGTACTTTTATAACAGGTATGTAAACACTTAATGGTTTTTGTTGGTAAATGACTTATAAACATTTTTTTGAATCCCCTCTTTTTAAAGGAGACTTTTATTATCAGTGTTCTCTGTCATATGTCATTTATGTCTAATGCTGCTATTTAAGGCAGGTGTTTTCAGCTTTCCTTCTTTGAGTGCAGATAACATAAAATAAATCTTTGAAACATTAAAATATTTGCTCTTGATTATGGGAAAAGAAAAAGTCATGTAATTCTTCAGTGGGAGGTTGTGGGGAAAGAACATGAGCTTGAGCATCAGGTCTGGATTTGAATCCCAGCAGGGCTCTTTACTAGCCATGTGAGCTTGGACCATTTATATAATGTCTTTGACTCTTGTTTTCTCGTTTGTAGTGTGGGGATAATAAAAGCCATTTCCTAAGGTTCTGTGGATTTTGAAATGAAGAAAAAAAGTATGTGAAGGAGGTGGCAAAGTTTGTAGCACTTGGTAACTGCTTAGTAAGTTTTCATCATCATCATTATTGTGAGGTGTAAATGTATCAAGGTGGGGACATGCCAGGTTGCTGACCCTCAGTGTGTCTACTGAGCTCTGGGTTTCTGCATGTCTCTGGATCCTCATTCTGCCTTCCAGCTGAAGCAGTTGTCAGAAATGTCTGTATTACGAATCTGGAATGCATCATTATGTTTTATTCCCATTAATTTCCATCTTTCTCAAGTGTGAATTCTGCTTCATGTTTTTCAGACTTCTTGATTGTGTCCATTTAATGTTTTGTAGCTGACAAACTGCTGAATTTAGCTTAGTGAAGCTCAACTGATGTCAGTTTAATTTCTAATGGTTATTTTCTGGTTGTATTCATGGCATGGAAAACCTCATGGAAGAAAGCGATTCAAGGTGAGCTTTTCTAATCCTTTCAGCATAAGAGGTTCGGACTTAATCTATTTCCCAGGTCCAGTGCCCCTTGACATGCCAGCAGCGTGCAGATAAGATGCAACTCTTTGACTTGATTGGGTTCTTTGCCCCAGGAAAGCATATTTATTCGTTTTTCTTTTCTAATTTTATTTATTTGGCTGCATCGGGTCTTAATTGTGGCATGGGGATCTTCGTTGTGGAGCTCGGGCTTTTCTCTAGTTGTGACGAGGGCTCTAGAGCTCAGGCTCAGTATTTGCCATGTTTGGGCTTAATTGCCTTGCGGCATGTGGGATTTTCCTGGACCAGGGATTGAACCCACGTCCACTGCATTTCAAGGCGTATTCTTAACCACTGGACCACCAGGGATGTTCCTTATTTATTCCTTTAACTGAAACTAATGTTTCTATTTCATGATAGGATTTTAAACATCTAATTGCCCGCTTCATAGAAGTAAAAATAATGGACTTTATGCAGAGAAATGGTTGCAAAGTACAAGAAATTGTAACCCCTTAATTATTACTGTGTTGGTGTAATGGTGTGATGATACAGCCTTAAGTGAGAATTTTTTTTTTCCACTCATAGGTGATCAGTAAGGCTCTAGCACCAATAAAACCCCTAATTCTCACCACTGTGCCTGGATTAAAGTTTTCCTGTTATAGGAGAGAAGAATCCTGGTTTTGGAGACAGTCAAATCTAGGTTCAAATCCTGGCTTAGCCATTAGTGAGTTGGGATGAATTGGGAGAGGGTCTTAGTTTCTCTGAGTGTTTATCCATCTGTAGAATGGGTGCAGCTGCAGAGTCTGTTTCATGGAGTTGTCATGAAGATTCGGTGAGCAGGTAGAGAGCTTACTTAGCGTACAGTACACAGGTGGAGCTCAGTGACTGTTATTGCCAGGCAGGTTACAGAGTGCATTCCTACCTTGCTTGGAAAGCTCAGAAGAAGCTTCTGATGTTTTGTACTGACTGAAAGACAATCCCCACTGTCAAAGCACACTGCGCTCTCAGAATTAGTGTAGCTGAGCAGACTTGGAGAATGTTAGCGCCTTGGTAGGAAATCTCACAGTTTGGATAAAAATGTTCTTTCAGGCTCACATGAATTAATGCAGTAAGAACTCTAGACTTGTTTTCTTTTAAATTAGGATGAGTGCTTCATGAATATCCATCACGGAATGCCATTTTATTTATTTTTTTTTTCTTGCGTTGGGTTTCAGCAGCACCACAATGTTTCAGGCAGGCCTGGTGTTTTTCGGCTGCTACTTTCTGAAGGATTAGATTGTAATTCATAACAGCTCAATTTTAGTTTTGACCTAGACCCAGGCAGAAATACCTAGGAAAGTTATTTTTATAGTGTTGTTACTGCCATTTCCACGCCTGTTGTCCCCAGTGCTCCTCCTATCTGCAATCTTTTTAATAACTTTTTGTTTAAGAATGAAAACTAGGGATCTTCAGGGTCTTCAGTGCCTGATGAAGTCTAGCTTGAGTTGTGTCTCCAGTATCAGCAAGTGACTGAAGCCAGCAGGTGCGAATCTGGGTTTGGAATCATGAGCATCTTGATGCAGAATAATGGGTACCTCCTGGTGCCTTAAACAACTTCCAAATTTGTAACCTTGCTTTCCTTTCTTGGAAGTGTCACTGGGTATTTTTAAATGAAGTAGAGCAAATGAGAGTGTTTATGGGTTAGATGGGAGTGAACTACCTTGCTAGATTTTTCCTGCTGGTGAGACGATCCTACATCTCTTGGGTGTTCAGCAGGAAAAGTTGAAAGCTGAGCCACCAGCTTGGTTGGGGTTGCTGAGGGCCTCCCTCTGCTAGACTCTGGGCACACAGTCACTGACCGCAGAGAGCTCACCCCCGGGGGCGTGCACTCAGCAGCACAGCCGGCTCAGAAATCAGCACATCGCAATTGCTTAGGTTTTATACTTTTACTTTTGTTCATGTTGTCATTATGGGGAAGCAGTTCCTGGACTTTACCCAAGGATTTTGTCGAGGGGATTTCAAGACTCATGTGGGTATTTTGCCCAGGTGACGTGCAAGTGTCTTTTCTTATCTTTAGGTTCTCTTTGGAATGGGTTAGCACTGTGGAAAGATGGCACTCGTCTAGGTTCTGGTTTTCATCACTCAGTTTCCTTACAGCTTAACAAAGGACATGATGCAGAATTGTGTTAGTTCAGTGAAATGGCGTGTTGGAGGGAGGATAGATGTGGATGTTTCCTCTTTCATGAGATACCATGTTACAGTAGGAGCAAGTCAGTTCTCAACTGTCTTTTCTGTTTTCTCTGTCTGAGTAACCACGTTAGCACGTGGGTCCTTGGCTACTACAGTTTTGGTTTACTCCCAAATGGTTTATTGGTCAACTCTGTTCAGTTGCCCAGAGGGCAGCCTAAACGCAGCTTGTCTGAGGCAGAGCTAACTTGCCTTCCAAAGTGGATAGCATCCCTCAGTCTCCACGTCCTATTGAGTCCTTCTTTGGACTCGTGTTCAAATTGGCAGCCACCACGATCCAGTTTGAGATTTCCAGTCTGGTATTCAGGGACGTCCATGTTCCCATCGTGGCATTCCTCTTTCCCTGGTCACTCCTTGTACCTGGGGCCTGCCTGGCCACTGCCCCAGACACCATACATTTTCGCCCTGCTGTTCTTTGATTCTCCCAGACTTCTGCCTGGAGTCTTCTTCCTGTTCCATTTGAAATGCAAAGTCCTGTTCAAATATTGCTTCCACCATGAAGTTTTTCTTATTCTGTTGGATTAAAGATTTTTCTTTGATCAAAAGTAATCAGTCTTGTCATTGCTCTCTCAGTTCTTTGTTTCTGCCTCTGTAATTGTCTGCTTGATACAGTAATTATCCATTTGCAGCCTATCTTTCTCTAGATTCTTTGGTTTTAAAAATTACATCTTTTTAGGTAGAATCCTATAATGTATCTTAAAAAAACTTTTAGTGAGACTAATACAGCTATATGATAAAAAATTCAAAAAAGTATAGAAGTCTGTTCCCCTTTCTTCTTCCCAGTCTGTAGTCCTCATTCCCAAAAGTCACCAACATCAGTGGTTTCATGCGATTCCTTCCAAAATCGGTACAACAGCATATACTTGTTCTTTTAAGAAAAGTACGTGAAGGAAATCAGATATGTACATACATATTTTTTAATATCTTGTTGTTCAGTTGCTCAGTCGTGTCCAGTTCTTTGCGACCCCCCATGGACTGCAGCATGCCAGGCTTCCCTGTCCTTCACCATCTCCCAGAGTTCGCTCAAACTCATGTCCTTTGAATCGGTGATGCCATCCACCTGTCTCATTCTCTGTCATCCGCTTCTCCTCCTGCCTTCAATCTTTCCCAGCATCAAGGTCTTTTCCAAGGAGTCGGCTCTTTGCATCCAGTAGCCAAAGTATTGGAACTTCAGCTTCAGCATGAGTTACTCCAATGAATATTCAGGGTTGATCTCCTTTAGGATGGACTGGTTGGATCTCCTTGCAGTCCAAGGGACTCTCAAGAGTCTTTTCCGGCACCACAGTTGGAAAGCATCCATCCTTCGGTGCTCAGCCTTCTTTATGATCCAACTCCCACATCCACCGTTTTGGCTAAATATTAGAACTCCTTTTCAGGTCAAAGGATACAGATCTGTCTCCTCCTTTTTTTTTTTTTCTGGCATGTGGGATCTTCCCCAACCAAGGATCGAACCCATGCTGCCTGTAATGAGAGTGAGGAGTCTTAACCACTGAACCTCCAGGGAGGTCCTGTCTATTCTTAATGTCTGGGTAGTGTTTCATTGTTGATTGGGTTTTTGTTTTTTTGAACTAGTCTTCTCTCCATGAATTTTGAGCTCCTTTCCCCTCTTTTTTTTTTTTGCTATAGTGAATAAAAATGCTCAGCAGACATCCTTGTTTCATATATCCTAATATGCTATTGTAAGTACTGTGTATTGTAGGCTTAATTCTTAGTAGTTAATTGTGGACTAAATAGTAAATGCTCTTTATATCTTGATCAGTGTTACCAGATTATCCCTAAGGATTACACCTGCACATGTTTTTTAATTAATTTTTATTGGAGTATAGTTGTCACATTTAAAAATGTGTGCAGGCCTGATGGGCCAGGAATGGTATGTCACTGTTTCTTTTTGTAATTCACATTTCTCGATCACGAATAAAACTAAACATCTTTTCATATGTTTTTTGATCACTTTTTCTCTTAACTGTTCATATCTTTTGCCCCTTCTTCCATAGGATTATCTGTGTCAGCCCAAATCTCTTTGAGTTATAACATAAATTAAGGAATTTGGAAAGTAGCCCTTTGTCAGAGGTGCGTGTACTTTCCCTCAAAATGTCGTTTATCGTTTGGCTTCAATGGGGAGGGGGGTTATCATGCATTTCTGTGTTGTCAGATGTATTTGTGCTTGTCTTTGTTGCTTCTGGCATGTATGTCATGCTTGCAAAGGCCTCTATGTCTTTATTGTAAATAAACTCACCCACGCTTTTCAGTTATTTTTTGGTGGTAGTCACGTCGGGGCGGTGGGGAGGGGAGGGGAAAGGATGGTTAAGGAGTTTGGGCTGGACATGTACACACTGCAATGTTTAAAATGGATAACCAACAAGGACCTACTGTATAGCACAGGGAACTCTGCTCAGTGTTATGTGGCAGCCTGGATGGGAGGGGAGTTTGGGGAAGGACGGATACATGTGTATGTATGACTGAGTCCCTTTGCTGTTCACCTGAAACTTACAACATTGTTAATCGGCTGCACCCCAATACGAGATAAGTTTAAAAAGATGTTGTCATAAGACTGTAATGACATTAAATGGAAATAATAGGGCCCTTCTTACATGCCCTAGCGCTGTATAAGAAATGGGTAAGGGTGCAGTACCTTTGGAAACTTGGGGAGCTGTATTTTCCATGAATCAGGCGTTTTACGTGAGCCTGTAGTGATCACAGAGAAGCGCACTCATGGCCCTTTCACCTCGTTCGCTCACACTCAGTGGACGGAGCAGGCTGCGGGGAAGAGCAGAGTGGTGATGAACGGGTGTCTGTCCACCCTTCCCAGGATCAGCTGTGTCTATTAGATTATGGTCGGCCGGTTTCCCTGTCTTTGTGAAGTGGCTTTTTTTTAAAGCTCCTTCAGGTAAAATGTGTGTATTCCTAGTGAGCTTTGGACTCTTGGTTAGGGGGTATCATTCCCTTGTTTGTAACATTTCAGAACAGCCTCTTGTCCTGATGCCTGGGTGTGGTCCTGTGTTCCTTTTTTGGGTGGGAGCTCGAAAAGATTTCAGACAGCTTTACTCGCTAAGCCTTGTTGTCATATGGTCTTGCATCAGATTTTTGTTTTCTTTTCAGAGCGTGCGTGCACATTTATTTCTAGGATCCCTCTCCTTCACCTTTTACTTCAGGCCTGTCGGTCGAGTCTCCCTGGCTGACTTGAATGGTAATTGATGGGCCAGCACCTCTCCCCTGTGGCTTGTGCCCACACTGCCTCGCCGAGTGAATGGCCTCCCTTCTCTGGCTCTGCAGTCTGTCCTAGCTCTGCAGCCTGTGGTCGTGGGCTTCGAGCCTGCTCACTCTTGGCCCCGCGTGGTTCTGCTTGCCCTGGCCTGCGCTGGCCTTGCTGCTTCCTCAGTGCTTTCATAGCTGGCTTCCTCACCACTTGGTCAGTCCTGGGTAGCCCCTCACACTCTGCTTTTGCTTTGCTTTTTAAAAAAATGTTCATTTATTTGGCTGCACCAGGTCTTCGTTGCAGCACACAGGCTTCTCTCTAGTGGTGGAGTGCAGGCCCCAGAGCTTGTGGGCTCAGTAGTTTGTGGCTCCGGCTTACCTGCCTGTGGCATATGGAATCTTAGTGGTCCAGCCACGGATCGAACCTGTGTCCCCTGCATTGGAAGGCGGGTTTTTAACCACTGGACCATCAGGGAAGTCCCTGCTCTTGCTTTTTAAAGTCCAGTCTCAGTGCTGCTTTGGATTCTGTTGAACTTGGGCTGAACTTGTGTCTTCTTGGCAGCATGTGCTCTCTGTGACTTTCACCCTGGAATACCAGAAGGATCGCTTACTTGAGCCCGAGATTGGTGGGTTCTAATGAACAGAGGCTTTAGCATATAAAGATAGCTGTTTATTTAAAGCAGGTTAAAATCAGCCAGGGTGCAGGGCTCTGATGGGGAAGAGGGAGTAAAAGCTGTTAAGTGTGGAGGGCATAATATACCGCAGCTGGAGGGCCACCTGGGACTTTTTTTCTGTTCAGGGCCCTTCCTTCTACACGTGGCTTTGATCCAGAAAAGAGGGAGATTTTGATCTTGAAAGAGGGTGCTGTCGTAAATTCCTAGAACTAAGACTGCTCATTCACAGGGTATGTGCTCTTGTAAGTTTGGCAGGCGTTACTAAAATGCGCCCCTTTGCCTTCTCCACCTCCCTCCTCTTCACAGAGGAAGGAGTCAGAGCCCTGGGCAGCAGTGGGAGGATATTTGTCACCTGTCACTGTCCCTTTCTCTGGCCACCACCCTTGGGCAGGAGTGTAAGCTAGGTCGAGCTTTCTTTTCCTCCTGCCTTTTCCTCAACTCCCCTGCCTCCCTGAGTGGTCCTGCTGTTACCCTTGGGAAAATCAAACAAGGATAAGGGATTATTGTATAGGGGCTCTAGATGGCCAAACTTGGCAACAGTCCTGAAAAAGTTAGCCTCTTGGAGCCTCAGTTTCCTCACCTCTCAAGTGAGGGTGATAGTACCTACCTTCTCGTGGAAGGTCAGGATGATTCAGTGAAGTGATACATATAAGGCCTTTACAACTTGCTCAGCACGTATGGAGCATTCAGTAAATGTTGGTTATTGATAATGGTGGTGACGGACTTTCCCAGATATCGAGGGGAGGCTCAGAAGCGTGGTAGAAGATGGCAGGGATTCCCTTTTACAATTGCCGAGGCTGGTGTGGGGGTGGTTGGATGGATGGCAAGGCTGCCCACATCCTTCCCAGAACCCACTGTTTGGACCAGTGGTGGCGGAGTCTCCTCAGCTGACGTGGCAGGGGCTGTGTGCAAGGTGAGAGCTGCCTCCAGAGGTGTGAAAGGATTCCAGTGAAGGTGGAGAGCAGAAAGGTTTGTGTGTCCATTAGTTGAATGAGCAGAAGAGGATTATGAAGAAATAGAGGAGCTGACAATTTTGAACTTTCCAGCAGACCATTTTAACTAATATCCTCTTCAGGTATGTTTTTAAAAAGAAGTATTTCACATTCTTATCCAAAGTATAATTTTACAAACAAAACCAAAGTAAGTATTGTTAAAATAAGTGTTAATGGTATTGAAGAAAAATATCCAGTTTATATATACTTGTTTTTTAATTAAAATATAGCAGCGTAAATATCTAATTGGGGGTGGTTTTGTCATGTGTAGATGTGAGAGTTGGACAATAAAGAAACTGAGCGAATTGATGAGCAAAAACTGAGCAAAGAATTGATGCTTTTGAACTGTGTTGTTGGAGAAGACTCTTGAGAGTCCCTTGGACTGCAAGGAGATCCAACCAGTCAATCCTAAAGAAAATCAGTCCTGAGTATTCAGGACTGATGGAAAGACTGATGCTGAAGCTGAAATTCCAATACTTTGGCCACCTGATGCAAAGAACCGACTCATTGGGAAAGACTCTGATCCTGGGAAAGATTGAAGGTGGGAGGAGAAGGGGACAACAGAGGATGAGATGGTTGGATGGCATCACTGACTCAATGGACATGAGTTTGAGTAGGCTCTGGGAGTTGGTGATGGACCAGGAGGCCTAGTGTGCTGCAGTCCATGGGGTCGCAAAGAGTCAGACATGACTGAGTGACTGAACTGTAATGGGACAGAAAGAGCTGTGATAAATCTGCTGAGTGAAAGAATACTGATTCTGATGTATTTGGTGAGTGGAATAATCAAATTCATTATTGTTTTCTGTAGCAGCTGCAAACTTAGTCTAAATGAAAAACAATATAAATCACTCCTCTGCATTATCAAAAATGAATTCCATTCCCCTATCTCTCGGAGTTGGGAGGAATCTGCAGTAAGCCTGTAACAAACTACAAGGCTGGGACTCTTATTTATCTTTGAATTCCCTTTGGTTATATGCATGTAGAAGATTGAAATTGAATATTTCCTATAAATGTAGAAAAATAATTTAAATTCCCAGTCAGTATGCCATTTAGTGATTGCAATTAAATCTAATACTTTCAGCACGTTTGACAGAAGGCTAATTTTCTTAATTTGCAAAGAACTCTGACAATTCAATAAAAGAGTCAGATATGGGCAACGGAGATGAGCAGAAAGACAAACAGAAAAATTGCCATTGAACACCAGAATAGATGATCTACCTCACTTATAATTAAGTCACAGCAAATGAGATGCCACTTTTAACCTGTCAGCGTGGCCAAAGTGAGAAACTTCGATACTTGTTGTTGGCAGTTATGTGGGGTACAAGCACTTTGTGCGCTGTTGGTGAAAGGGCAGTTGCTGCTGCCTCTTGGGAGATGAGTTGGCATTATCGATGGATGTGAAACTAACCCAGCAGTCCCTCTGCTAGGAGGAAATGCTGTGACCATTTAAATGGCTTCCTGCTTTTGGCATCACCTGGGGACCGACTGAGCACATGGTGACCGCTATCCGTGGAATACGAAGAAGCCAGAAAAGAGGATGAAGTCGAAGAATTTGCGCTGCTGTGAAAGGATTTTAAGGAGTATTAGATACTTTTTTTTTTGGCTGCGTTGGGTCTTCGTTGTGGCACCGTGGCCTTTTTCCTGTTGCTCAGCACAGGCTCCAGAGCACTCGGGCTCAGTAGCTGTGGTGCATGGGCTTTGTTGATCCTGTAGCACTTGGGATCTCAGTTCCCCAGCCAGGGATCGAACTCGCATCCCCTGCATTGGAAGGCAGATTCTTAACCACTGGACCACCAGGGTAGCCCCTTAAATACATGATTAAAAAGCAGCCTACAGGACAGTTTATGCTGATATGTGTTTATAGTTTTCTCTGAAAGAACACCCGCAAATGCTTCCCAGTGATTATCTTTGGAAGAAGAGACAGGAGGAGAATGAAGATGCCCACTTTATATTTTTCTGTACTATAGTTTGAAGTTTGACCATATGCATATAAGTTACTTTAAAGATAAAATTAAACGTTGATCTAACTTAGGTGTAGGCCCACTGTCATCCCATTCACAGGAGAGGTCAAGACCCTCGAGGAACCAGTGATTAGCCCATGCTGGGAAATGGCTAATACAGAGGATACAGAGGAGTATGGAGTGGAGGATTCTGCTTGAATTTGATGTCTCTCTAAGAAGTTCTGACTTCCGTTACTTCCAGACCGCTGGACCTGATAAGTCAGGCCTGGGTGTAGACTTGTGATTAGTTACGCCTTTACTCCCTTTGACCTGGTAATGTGACTAGGACTTAAATTCCCTGTAGTTTCCTTGTGTGTCAGTCTCTGAGAATCTTCCTCCTTGAGTTCGGGCTTGTTAGCAGCTTGAGGCGGGACTCTGAATGTCATTGTCACAGCGGAAAGGAGGTGTCAGTGTCAAGGAGAGAGTGGAGCGCTTCCTTTCTCATTTTGCAGAAAAATGGAATTCCTCTCTTAGGTGTTAATCGTGGGCTTTTCATTTTTCTCTTCAGTGATTTGCTTTCAAGTGCAGTTCTCTGCTTTCTGAGAAGAAGAGAAAAAGCCACGTAGAGGAGGAGGAAGCCTCATTGTGGAGCTGTTTTCAGTTTTAGACTATTTCAGAAATGCTTTTTTGTTTTCCTTTTTCTACTGGTTTTTGCCCAGGACTCTGTACCTTTTAAAAGCCTGAACCCACCTTCCTTTTGCCCTTTAATTCCAAAAGTCACTGTTTACACACCCTGTGTGTCCTGAAAATGCTGTAATGAATAGGTAACATTTGACCACTTGGCAGGTGCCAGGCAGTGGGTGTGTTCTAGAAGGCAGTCTGGTGTAGTTATGAGCCTGACCTCTGGCTCCAGACTAAGTTCATCCATTAGCACTGGGACCTTTGGCAAGTGTCTTAACTTCTTTTCTTCAGTTTTTTCATCTATAAAATGGCAACAATCATAGTATTCCCCTCAGATTGATAAGGGAAGTTAACATATGTAAGATGTTTAGCACGAGATAGGCACTCATTATACCTAAGCTATTATACTCATTCATCGCATGAATTTCCTTCATTCAATTTTACATCAGTCGTGTTGGATAATAGTTCTTCCACAAGCTTTTCATACAGAGATCAGGGTTAACTGATTTGTCTGCTGCTGCTAAGTCGCTTCAGTCGTATCCGACTCTGTGCGACCCCATAGATGGCAGCCCACCAGGCTCCCCCATCCCTGGGATTCTCCAGGCAAGAACACTGGAGTGGGTCGCCATTTCCTTCTCCAGTGCATGAAAGAGAAAAGTGAAAGTGAAGTCGCTCAGTTGTGTCGGACTCTTCGCGACCCCATGGACTGAAGCCTACCAGGCTCCTCTGTCCATGGATTTTCCAGGCAAGAACAGATTTGTCTGAGGCCACATAATTATTTAAATGTTCATTGTTGTTATTTTTATTAGAAAGTAGCACAGCCAGGATTCATAGACAAGTCTAATTTCAAAACCAGTTCTCTTTGTTACACCATCCTGTCCCCTAAAAAAAGTCTCAGTAGCTAATAACATTGATTGCTGTGTGCCAAGCATCCATTGTACAGATTGCTTCTTACATGTTTTCTCATAACAACCCATGAGGCAAAGACTATTACCATTAAGAAAAAAACAAAACAAAACAAAACTGAGACTTGGAAAAGTTATTAAGTACCTTGCCCAAGGTTTTATAAACGGAAATCCGGCATCGTTTGAATCCACATCTGACTCCAAATTCTTCCAATGAATATATTATGATCTTATTTTTTTTAAACTAGATGAAGTGCCTTACATTTTTTTTAATGCTACCTGTTTTAGATAAGCAATACATCCACATGGCTCAGAAGTGTTAAAAGTCTAAAATGATTCACTGAAAGCTAATGGGTCTTTCAGCCACTCTGCTATTTCCCCCTCCCAATAGGCTGTTTGTTTTTGTGCATCATTTCAGAAATATTGTGCTCGTATCTGTATATGTTGACACAGATATATGTGTTTTCACTTTGCTTTGTACAAATATAGTATCATATATACTGCTCTGCATCTGATTTTTTTCATTCAGCAATATATGATAGTGATGGTTTCATAACAGTATGAAAGGGAAGTCGCTCAGTTGTGTCCGACTCTTCGCGACCCCATGGACTGCAGCCTACCAGGCTCCTCCGTCCGTGGGATTTTCCAGGCAAGAGTACTGGAGTGGGGTGCCATCACCTCTTCCTTATTTATTTTTTTGGTTGTATAGTAGTCTTTAGTATGAACATATCATAGTTTATTAGTCAGGCTCCTCTTGATTAGAATTTAGTTTGTTTCCAGTCTTTTGTCATGAACTATGCTGTAATGAATTCCTAGAGCTAAAATTGCTCAGTCATGGGGGATCATTTGTAATTTTGCTGGATACTATTGAAATGCCCTCCATAGTGTTTGTACCATTTTATATTCCAGTGTCTGTCAAATTATCATCTAGTTGGGATTTTAATGTATATGTGTGTGTGTGTGTGTGTGTGTGTGTGTATATATATATATGTCATTCCAAGAAATGCATGTTCACTATAGAAGTTTGGATCATACAGAAAGATACAAAGAAAGTAAAAACATCTTTACTGTTTCATTAATGTAAATGTTTTGTATATATTCTTTAATATTATCTATGTTTATTTAATATTTGTAAATACATACATACTTTTAGAAATATCCTTCTTTATATTCTGTGATCACCTGATTTTTGTAACAGCTTTGTTGAGGTATAACTTACATATAAAAATGCCCATCTTAAGTATACGATTCAGTGACTTTTTTAGTAAACTTAAAAAGTTGTCAGACTATCATCGTAATTCAGTTTTAGACCATTTCCGTCACCCATAAAAATCCTTCCTGGTCATTTGCAGTTGATCTGATTTTTTGCTGTGTCACTATATATTTATTCAGCACATTTTTACTGAGTATCCACCATGTGCCAGGCAATTATCTGGCAGATGGTTAATATAACAGATAAAAATTCCTACCCTCATAGTACTTGTATTTTGTGGAACTCTGAATTCTTCTTTAACATCATTTTAGTAGTGACTTGGTATCTGGTATATAGGTGTGTCGCACTTGAATAATCCCCTTATCGTTGAACGTTTATTCAGGTTGTTTCCATTATTTGCTTTGTAATTGAATGTAGTTATGAGTAAATTTTTGTGCCTTTATTCATGACTTTTTTTTATGGTACAGAGTGCTAAGTCGAGAGAAATTCCCGTTTTAAGGCTTTTATTTGCTTACCAGAGTATATGAGAGCATCCCTCTTCCTATAATCACAGCCTACTGAGTTGTGCTTTTAAAAGCCTGGGCAATTTGAGAAAGAAGAATTGTGTCTTGTGTTAATTTTTATGTTTTGGCTTATTGATGAAGTTGTTAAGCATTTTATCCCTACATTTAAAGGCTATTTTACTTTTTTTTAAGCATCTGTTCATATTCTTTGCTCACTTTTCAGTTGTCCTATTTGGCTGTTATTAATTTGTAAGAGTTTTATAATTCTCTGCCATGGATGTTATATATTTTTCATAATTTATCTCTTTTATGATAAAAATATATTTTTTAGATGTAAAGAAGTTTTTATTATACTTAAATAGTTAAATCTCCCTTTCTTCTGATATCTGTCTTTGTGTGCTCAGAAACGCCTTCTCAAAGTTATTTTTGAGTGTGTTGTGAAGAAGGGATCTGACTTTATTATTATTTATTCATATTATCCAAGCAGCATCTATTTCCAGAAGCCTTCCTCTGTCACTGATGGAAAGTGGCCCCTGAAGGCCACCCTGGTCTGCTTTCTGCCGCCTCGGCCGCCCACGTGTCCTCTGCCCGTGCTCCTCGCCCTAGCTGTGCCTCCGTGCTCCAGCACGTCTTTCCTTTCCGACTCAGCCTCTCCTCCTTTGTGCGTGTGACTCCTGTCTGGAAGACTGGACCATTTCCCTGCAGCACCCCCCAACATCTGGCTAACCTTTACTCTTCCTTGAGGTCTCAGCTGAGATATCATCCTTCTATCCTCCATTGTGAAAGATCTTACAGCTCTTACCACAGTTTACAACAAAAGAATTGAAGCTCACCTGGGTCCCTAGTGGCAAGCATACTTTTATACAGTGTATAAATACATACACTCAGTGTATATTTACAAGATGAATGAATTATAGCTTACTCATCCATTTTGACATCTGTGTGTTTGGCTGCAGTTTTCTTTTTCTATTATTTTTTCAGTGTTTATTCTTCTAGATCTTTGCTGCCCAGTATGGTAGCTACTGCCCACTTATGGCTATTGAGGACTTGAAATGTAGTCATTCCAAATTGAGATGTGCTATAAATATAAAATATACATCATGCTTCAACGACTTAGTATGACAGTATGAAATTCTAAGAGTGTTGTGGAAATACCTATGTAACCTTGAGTAAGACCCGTCTCTTGTATCTCAGTTTCCTAATCAATAAAATGGAAATAATAATGGGAAAAAAAAGACTTAGTGTGGAAACAGGAATATAAGATATCTCATGAATAACTTTCTAATGTTGATCTTAAAATGGTAATGTTTTAGCTATATTGGGTTTAAAAAATGGTTTAAAGTTTATATTTTTACTTTTAAACAATGTTAACTGCAAGAAAACATTACACATGGCTTACCTTGTATTTCTGTTGGACAGCAATGTCCTAGATGAATTTTAAAATCATTTTGTCAGATTTCTAATAAAATACCCCATTGAACTGCATTATATTTATAACCTAACTTGCAGGAAATGTGTTCATCTTCATAGGATCAAATCTTCCCGCCAGAAGTGTGTGTGTGTGTCTTCATTTGTATGTGTTTTTGTCTTATTTAAGAGCTAGCGTTTTCTTCTTGTAGATCCTATTTTTTGTTTATCCCCCAAGTGTTTTATAGTTTTTGTTACTGTTGTTGGTTGTAACTTGTCATTAGCTTACTTAACCGGTTTTTTATGAATAATAATTTTTGGAATCCTCCTGTTATTAGATCCTGATTCTAACAGATTTTTTTTCAAGCAGTTCTTTTGTATTTTCTGTGTAAATAATCGTATCTCCCTTGAAGAATAATTTCACCTCCTCTTTTCTAAAGGCTATATGCCTTAGTTTTCTCTTGGTGCTTTGCCTGGAACATCAAGAACAATGTTAGGTAAAAGAAGTAGTGGGTAGACAACCTTCTCGCTTTGCAGGCATTAACAGGAATTCTACAAAAGTGTTTACCAGAATGTGTGCCTGGGAACACTGATTCTTTGGAATATTAATATGTGTACCTTGAGAGAAGAGCTTCATGGTTAAATAAGTTTGCAGACTGCTGAGTTGAATAGAATTCTTGTCCATAGGACTTTGCAGATGGGTTATTATGCTAATATTTTTAAGTCCTAGGAGGTTGTGATGGTGAGCTTGGGGCTTATGTTCTACTAAATACATTTTGGGAAATGCACATGTGTTTCCTTTTTCAAGGTGATATTGCCATTGGTTTGCAGTAGACACTTTATTATATTAAGAAAATATTGTTCTTGCTTTACTAGCTTACTGAGTATTTTGTTCCTTACTTTGAAAGTAATTTAACTTTCTAAAATGCATATTCAACATAGAACTGATACGGCCATATGGTTTTTCACCTTTGACTTATTGAGATTGCAAATTATATTTGTGTATTTCATAATATATAGCCATCCTTGGAGAAGGAAATGGCAACTCACTCCAGTATTCTTGCCTGAAGAATTCCATGGACAGAGGAGCCTGGCAGGCTACAGTCCATGGAGTCGCGAGACTCGGACACAACTTAGCGACTACAGAGAGCCATCCTTACACTTGATTATAATATATTATTCCTTTAATGAGTTATTTTTGCTAATATTTCCTTTAGGATATTAAAGAAAGTCTGTTTAGTGAAGTCTCTTTACTGAGGTAAAGTTGACAGTCGTCTTTATGCTGTTTGCCATTTCCTGGTATCAGACATATGCCCTATGAACAGAGATGCTTTACCGGTTTGAGCATGCATCTAGAACAGTGTGAATGGCCTGAAGGTCATTTGTGCTTTAGCACTTCTGTTTCTTTTTAATTTAATCCTGCCAATTTTTGTTATCCTAAAAATATATTTATGCCACTCAGATTTCAGATTGATTTCAATCATAAATCTAGAATAAATAAGGGTACAGGATTCCTCTCTAAAATGTTTTAACAAATTCTGATGTGATTAAAAAATATTCTAATGTGATTTATCACACTGATGGATATTTTTCTGAAGGAGTCTTAAATTTAGTTGCACATTGTCTTATCTTAAAATTTAAAACTTTGTCTCTGTGATTAAATACTCTTCTATATTACTTTTTTGTTTTCTTTGGATTTAACTTATTGTTCCTTTTCTAACCTCTTAAGTGATTTTATTTTTATTCTTCAATGATAAAAGTGTTGTAAGGCATTGATATTGCCTGTTAAAATTTGTTATTTGAGAACCCCAGCATTTCATTGTGAAAAATATCAAGCATACAGAAAAGTTGAATTTTATTATACAACAAACAACTGTATACTGAATCTAGATGCCACACTTGTTAACATTTTGCTCTGTTTGCTTTATCACGTATCTATCCAGTTCTTTTTGGATGCATTGTCAACTAAGTTGGACATATAAATAAATTTCATTCCTAAACCCTTCTTACTGCAGATTTGATGTGAGTTTTCTTATTTTCTAAACAGCTTTATTTCTTATTGATTTTTCTCTTTGATTCAGTACTTATTCAGGAGGTGTTTAAATTTCTATTGATTGGGCTTTAAAAACAGAAATATAAATGTCAGATCTAATTTGGTTGTGGTCAGAGAATGCAGCCTGAGGTCTACACCTTCTGTAGTTTTGAGTAATCAGAGCTGTGGATTCTAGGCAGGGGGGCAGTTAACATCATAAGCACTGGCAGAGGATGATACACTCCTGGTATGTCCATCACTCTTGCTCCTACCCTCTAAAACCTCTTCACTGAAAGAGATCGAGCATTGCTCTATGAATTACCGACCCCAAAGGAGATAAAGGTGTGTAGAGCTGAAGGGGAAAAAATGTACATCAAGACAGCAACTCAAATTCTAAACTAAAAAGGGCTTATGCTCCATTCAGTGTATCCCGTGTGCTGTATACTTGAAAAACACCAGTTGAAAGTATGCACATAAAGCAGAACATTTTAAAAAATGAATATACTTATCTTTTACAGAGTACTTCAACTCCTCAAAGGTAGGTGAAACAGGAAAATATGTTTCTCAAAAGGATACCAAGTTCTCAATTAGAGCAAAGATGGCCCTACTATATGCAACATGTTTTACTTCTATCAAGATGAAAGGCAGCTAAGACTCTAGGCTGATTGATCATTATTTAGCTTTAGGTGAATTAAATGAAGACATGAAGGACTGAAAATAAGTAAGAGGAAAATTGCTCAGACATACCCTAAGATATACAGTAGCTACAGTGATGACGGTGGTGGTCTTTTTTGTACACTTGTGTTTATACGGCTTGTACTTAAGTGAGGAGTCACTGGTGAATTATGAAACTCTCTCTTTCCTCAGATTACGCTTCATGACAGTAGAAATGGACAGCAGCAGTTTTATTCAGTTTGATGTGCCCGAGTACAGCAGCACCGTCCTGAGCCAGCTAAACGAACTCCGCCTGCAAGGAAAACTATGTGACATCATTGTCCACATTCAGGGTCAGCCATTCCGAGCCCACAAAGCCGTCCTCGCGGCCAGCTCCCCCTACTTCCGGGACCATTCAGCACTAAGTACCATGAGTGGCTTGTCAATATCAGTGATTAAAAACCCCAATGTGTTTGAACAGTTGCTTTCATTTTGTTACACTGGAAGAATGTCCTTGCAGCTGAAGGATGTTGTCAGTTTTCTGACGGCAGCTAGCTTTCTTCAGATGCAGTGTGTCATTGACAAGTGCACGCAGATCCTAGAGAGCATCCATTCAAAAATCAGTGTGGGAGATGTGGACTCCGTGACCGTCGGTGCGGAAGAGACCTCGGAGAGCCGCAACGGAGTGAAAGACAGCAGCTTCTTTGCCAACCCGGTGGAGATCTCCCCGCCATACTGCTCTCAGGTACGGCAGCCCACCACAAGCAGCGATCTTCGGATGGAGACCACACCCAGTAAAGCTCTGCGCAGCAGCCGTTTACAGGAGGAAGGGCACTCGGACCGAGGGAGCAGTGGGAGCGTCTCCGAGTACGAGATCCAAATCGAGGGGGACCATGAGCAAGGGGACCTGCTGGGGAGGGAGAGCCAGATCACCGAGGTGAAAGTGAAGATGGAGAAGTCCGACCGGCCCAGCTGTTCCGACAGCTCGTCCCTGGGAGACGATGGGTACCACACCGAGATGGTTGATGGGGAACAAGTCGTGGCCGTGAACGTGGGTTCCTATGGTTCTGTGCTCCAGCACGCCTATTCCTACTGTCAGGCAGCCTCACAGCCGGCCGGTGGTGTATCTGAGGCGTTCGGAAGTCTGAGTAACTCCAGCCCCTCCAGATCCATGCTGAGCTGTTTCCGAGGAGGACGGGCCCGCCAGAAGCGGGCCCTGTCCGTCCACCTGCACAGTGATCTGCAGGGCCTGGTGCAGGGTTCCGACAGCGAGGCCGTGGTGAGTAACCCGGGCTTCGAGAGCAGCCCGCGGGAGAGGAGCGCGCGAGGTCACTGGTACCCATACAACGAGAGGTTGATCTGCATCTACTGCGGCAAGTCCTTCAACCAGAAGGGAAGTCTTGACAGGCACATGCGACTCCACATGGGAATCACGCCCTTTGTATGCAAGTTCTGCGGGAAGAAGTACACGCGGAAGGACCAGTTGGAGTACCACATCCGGGGCCATACCGATGACAAGCCGTTCCGCTGTGAGATCTGCGGGAAGTGCTTCCCTTTCCAAGGCACCCTCAACCAGCACCTGCGGAAAAACCACCCCGGCGTGGCCGAAGTCCGCAGTCGCATGGAGTCCCCCGAGAGAACAGACGTGTATGCAGAACAGAAACTAGAAAACGATGCCTCGGCCTCAGAGATGGCCCTGGATTCCCGGATGGAAATTCACACGGTGTCCGATGCTCCTGATTAAGATGGTAAAAAAAAAAAAAAAATAGTGCACCCACGCAAAGCACATTAATCAATGCCTATTTGTGATTTGCTTTGTTGTCATCTTTGGTTTTCCCAACCATCTGGAAATCTCTTGGTCTCTTGGCAGTTTTTCTAAGGTTTCTGGAAGGAACACTCCATGGTGTTTATCCTTTCCCAGCCCCCCCCCCCCCCCCCCCGCCCTCACTCCCCCAAGGAGCTCAAAGCATGAAGGGCAATGTATCCAGGGAAAACAGGCTGACAGTATTCCTCTTTGGCCAAACTCTTCATCCAAAATCTGCCAGTGATTTAGCTATGCCAACTGGTCGACCCTCTGTCTCTGCCAAGAGGCATACTCTCTCATTGTGTGCACTGGCGCCAGTGCATTTCCATGGAGAGAGACTGGGATGCCGTCAGCTGATACAAATGGGTAACCTTTTCTAATTTAAAATTACTTTTAGGGGGTAGTTAGACAATTTATATATATATATAATAAAGCGATTATTATATATATAGTATATATACATTCTCAAATTTGATTTTATTCTGGTTGAGGTGAATGTAAGAGGAATATATAATTTAATACAATGTGAACAGGGCTTTGGACTCTGTCTCGTCCCTACCTAATATGTTAGGGTTTTGCCCCTTTATTTCCCTTATGGAAGAATGTTAATAGGTTTTCATATATATATTAATCATTGTGTCCAAAAGCAAGCAAAGCAAATCACAGTGTTCATAGCTCTGCTTCATAACAAACACATAAACCAAATGCCATAAAACGTATTCAACTCTAGTTGGAAACCATTTGGAATTTTGTTAGTTATCCAGTTAGGTAAGCTGGATGACCCGTGGTGCTGACCTTTTTACATAATGTAGTGTTATATTAGCCAACCCCAAAGGAGCAGTGGTTTTCAATGTTTTTACTGGCCTCTGAATCTACCTTCATTCCGTACTGTAGAAACACACACACCAGGTAACTAAATCGAATCACTCTACCGTGAGTTAGTACTCGCAGTAAAGGAAAGGAATTTGTAGTTCTGTCTACAGAATTCTCCAAGCAGTGTTGTGGTTTTTTTTTTTTTTTTTTTTTTTTTAAACCTTCTTTCTCTTTTCAAACAGCCAGTTCAGGTGCACAGCAACTTTTTCTACATGCAGTTCCCAGGGAAACTGCAGAACTTGGAATTTGTACTTTTTGTAAAGATATACTCTATGGGAATTGCAAGCAATATATCTATCTTAGTATTGTGTGTGCTGACAAGAGCCTCATTGGCTCCCCCACTCTCAGTGTTTCCTGCTTAAAGAAACCAACAGTTACAAAGCCCTCTAAGACACTCTGTGTGTCACCAAATCTCTGTGTGTCACCATTTTTTTGGTCACGTGGTGCTATTTTTTATGTTGTGTATCTTTTAGGTCAGTATAGTTGTAGAAAATGTGAAATGTAGTGGTAAAAGTGAATTACAATTTTTTTTTTCCCTCTCCTGAGTTTATAGCTTGAAAAAAAGACCTCAAAAGCATGTGCTGGCAAACACATTACTGTATTTAAAAAAAAAAAACAAAACCTGAGTCCTATTTGGATAATGTTTTATTAGTGCTTGAGGAAATGTCTTGAGTTTTATATTTTGTTCACCCATGTGCTTCTGGTATACAAAACAGGCTCTATAAGATTGCTCTGGTACTGTATACTCCAGCAGAGAGTAATGTGAGCGATTTAGTGTTGAGTTTGTGCCATGGGCCGCTGGTAAAATATCAGCACTCCAGACTCTTCTGCTTTGAGAACCTTGGCCCTGAAACTCACAACCAGTGTGTCTCCCCGGGAGAAGAGCACAAACCCCCTAAGAGGAAAAAAAAACAAAAGTGAAATCTCAGAAGCAAGGAGTTAAAAGGAATACAGAAATAGATGTTTGCCGGTTTCCCATGCTTTTTTGGCTCTTAAAATACCAAGAATGGAGTTGGGGTGGGGGAGTGTTTGGGGATTTTTGTTTTGTTTGGTTTTTTGGTTCTGGGGGGAAAAAAATCATTCAGGCCCTTGTGTGTGACCGCCCCCCCGGGGTGGTAGCTGTGCAGTAGCATCTCTTCAGCACAGGGGGTCTGTCCACACGGCGTGAGCCACCACGCTCCACATCAGTGTTACTACGTCCAGACACACGCGAGTCCTGCTGCTCGAGGAGCGGCTTCTGCTAACCGGGTATATAGTATGCCTTTTCCTGTCAGACTGCCTAAGTCCGGGGCCTGTTCTCTCCCTGAAGCACTTGTTCAACTCCTATCAAAGCCCTGTGCCTCAAGGGGAGGCTGGACCCCCAGTGTTTACCCACTTAAATATGTTCTGGGGTTTCAGGTAAATGTTTGTAATTTTTTTTTTTCCTTACAAGTTTGGTTTTGATTTTTTTTTTTTTTTCCTTCAAAGAATTAAATGCAAAAAATTTGTGTTGTGATACAAATTAAAGTTTGTGACAAGAAACACCCAAATCGAGGACATAAGAGGTCAGGCTCAGGGAAGGAACCTCCTTTTCACTCAGGCTTGGGGCCTTCCTCCTGAGAGGTCTCCAGAGCATTCTGTGATACACGAGACAAGTGAGGAGGGAAGGCACTTGGGGCAAGCGCCTCCAACGTCCTGGTTCTTGTCACCGTGTCCGTCTTAACCTTATGTACATGGAGTTCTTCGTGTGTGTAAATTTGTTTAACTGGTTTGAGTTTACCAAAGAGTGACTTATCCAAAATTGTCTTTGACAAAAAAAAAAAATCTACATTGCTTTGATTGTACAGTTCAGGTTCAGACATTGTAATGGGACTGTTAAGGGGCAGAAAAATTGATTGCGTTTCTCTCGAGTAATGATTCCACATTTTGCAAGTTCCACTTGCTCCCATTCACGTTGCTAACACTTTACCTTCTCCACTGCTAGCAGTGCTCAGAACGAATTCTCAAGCCATAACCCAGTACTGTAAGGTTCCACAGGGCTCCGCGGGAGGCCGCGCGCAGGCCAGCCAGAGCTGGGCGCCGTGCTCCTCGGTGCGCACGGCCAGTGAAAGCTCAGCTCCGTTCAGACCGGGCAGCAGCAATTAATTGTGCCTTGTCACATGAGGATGTGCCAGGAGAATTGACGTGACCACAACAGAAACATTCTCTCCCCGAAGTTCACTTCACGTCTCCACAGACGAAGTCCGCTGTGTAACTCTTTAGAGCGACTCTTTTTTTTTTTTTTTTTTTGGAAAGCGAAGTCCCTATTTCTGTACAGTTTTAGGTTAGCTGTTTCACTTATAACAAATGCAAAAACTTAAGACAAAAGTGATATGTGAAGAAGTCTTTTACAGTAAAATATATCCTGAATCCATATAGGTTCGTTCATAATTGAGTCTCTTCTTGAGCTACCTTTTCTAACACGTCGACAATGTGAAGACAGTGACAGCGTCCTTTCCTAGAGGTGTTTAACCTGTTCTTACAAACTGTGAAAACAAAGAATTTTCTACTTTTACTAATGTTTGTGGTTTTAAACAGTTATTTTCATTCTAATCAGTTCTCTACCCTCTAATTTCTACTAAAACTGTAAATACATTTAGAAATGATATTTGTAAATACAGTATATGAAGTCAAGTTAATTTTGGGGACAGTGGAGAACCTCCCAGTTGGCTCTGCCTTGGCAGTTTTGTTTTTTGTTGTTGCTGTGCTTTTTTTTTTTTTTTTAAACAGCAGAAAGGATACTGTCGGTTCACTGTTAAGCAGAATATACTGTAGAGCTAAATTGATAACTTCTAAATCTTCCAGAGCATGACTAGATGTCTTTTCTAATGATAGCAGTTATATAACCAAGTCTTTATTTGTCCCTTAGCCCAGACCATAGGCCTGCATATTTTTGTGTGTGGTTTTGTTTTTACTTTTGTTTTTATAGCCTCTAGGAAGAGTTTGCAGGAACACAAAACAAGGGCTGGGATGGGGGAAAATCATGGATGTGAACGAGCTTTACTTTAAAGAAATCAATGTATTTTATTTTAACAATGTTTCCATTAGTTACTGTGATTTTCTGTTTTGTTCTTTTGTTGTTGTTGTTATTGTTGTCGTCATTATTGTTAAAATTCTGTAATGGTTTCCTGTGAAGCCTCCACTGAAAGGGACTCAAATATGCAACACCTAAACTATTTTCCAAGGGCACATGCCCCTTGAATGGTGCTTCTAGACTGGTCAGGGTTATTTATTAAATTTTATATATGAAAGTATTGGGGAATTATGTAAATTCTTTATATGAAACTATCTAGTTCATAAATCATAGATTTCATATTACTCAGTGCAACTGAACTGAAAGTTCAGAAGAGTCATTCACATTGTTCGAAATTTGTAATGGTTGTCACACGTCACGTACGTCTTTTCAGTAAGTGCCAGAGTCTTTGCACTGTTTCTGCCCAGTGCTTGACTCCTCGGCCACAAGAGACCCTTTTCTCTCTGGTTCCCTTGGGTCTGGCACAGACAGGGCTGGTGTAGTTCTCAATCAAGTCCTGGAGTAAGCCTTGCAGCAGATTCAGTAAACAGACCTCTTGCTGCCCCCTCAGTGACAAGTATGCTGTGAATTCAACCTTTGGACTTGCTGCCCAAGCCTTTGGTTGCTGCCCTGACTCTAGTAAGAGGTAAGCATATGGTTTGTTCGAGAATGACCATTTTCCTAATGTGAAAACCATCTCTCTCACCACTTTGATTAGTAGGGCTAACATTTTTTTCCGTTATAAATGGTTGAGCAATTTGAATGACTTAACACAGTGTCATTATCTTGCAATATATAAACTGGTAACCTCACAACTCCACACTTCATCACCATATGAAGTAAATGAAGCTAGCTAAGCGGATGCTGTATCAACTCGTAACTTGCCATTAAGGATTATTTTATAGCATGAATTTAAGACTATTTATTCAAATGATATTTTACTCTTGTATTCATTTTGTTTTAGATTTGTGACATTGAATATTTCAGTGCTGCTTAATTTTGTTCTGAACTCTTGTTTCTTGCTTGTAAATGGCTTTTTTATGGTATAAAGTCAATGGAAATTGCTGTTTGTAAATAAAAATGCTGCTAGAGCAAATGTGCTGTGGTCTTCGTCTATATGTGCCCCTTCTGGCGTCCTGAGTTTCACTGGCCCTAACAAACATCCGCTGGTGTCACAGTTTCTGTAACCACTGTTTTTGAAAGGTTAAAATTTCATAAGAAGCTCTTGTGCCACTGTGGTGCTGGAAAGAGGAGAAAGAAGCAAATATCTCTCTGACCTTTCTCACGTGTGGCAGAGACTGGATTGCCAGGGGGCTGAGGTCTGCTCCCGAGATCTCTGGTGAACTTTTTTCCCCATCTTCCTGCAGAAGTAGGAAGTGGCCACTCCCAGCACAGAGCTTTGAGGTGCACACACCCTGTCTGCTGCCTCCAGCTGTTGCAGGAAGGGGGACCCCTTCCAGGGCCCGGGAGTGGGCTCTTGTCTAACACTGGAAATGAGTTGTCTGAGGAGATATACGTGCTGCCAAAGCAAGAGACTTTATTGGGAAGGGGTGCCCGGGTGGAGAACTGCAGCTAAGGGAACCAGGAGAATTGCTCTGCCTAGTGGCTTGCTATCTCAAGTTTTATGGTGATGGGATTAGTTTCCTGGTTGTCTCTGGCCAATCATTCTGACTCAGGGTCCTTCTTGGTGGTGCACACATTGCCCAGCCAAAGATGGATTCCAGCCAAGATGGATTCCAGTGCGAAGGATTCTGGAAGGTGGTAGGGCACATGGCATGTACTTTGGACCTTTCCTCAATTCTTCCTGTTGATGGTGGCTTGTTAGTTCCCCGTTCCTTACCAGGACCTCCTGTCGTTAAATAACACACAAGTGGTTTCTGTGGTGCCTGGCCAGGGTGGGCGGTTTCAGTCAGTGTTTCTCTTAACACAGCTATCTGAAACCCAATGAGACCCTGTGGGGCCCTCCTGGGTACAGAAGCCTTTCCGTGTCCCCCGTTTCTTGTTTACAGGAAGAAGGCTTCAGCCTCCAAGATGGTCCGCAAACACCAAAGTGCGGATTCAAACATTGCTGATCACAGAAGGGAAGGATTGCAGTAACAGGAGCAGTCAAGAAGCCAGTGCAGCTACCAAGAGTTCTGGTTCCTCTAGGAATATACATAACAATATATACCTTTCAGTTCTGCGGCGCTAAGACCCCCACCCAGGTGGAGGACTTCAGGCTGAGCACCGGAGTCCTGGATTATGGGCTGCCGTATATGGGGTCGCATAGAGTCGGACACGACTAAAGCAACTGAGCAAGCAGCAGCAGCACCAACCAATCAGAAAGAAATCACATGCCCTGCAGCCCCCCCACCCCAATTTTGCCTAAAAAACTTTAGGGAAGTTGGAGGTTTTTGAACACGACCCACCCATTCTCGCTGCTTGGCCCTAAAATAAACCTTTCTCTGCTCCACACAGGTTTCCCTGATAGCTCAGTTGGTAAAGAATCCGCCTGTATTGCAGGAGACCCTGGTTTGATTCCTGGGTCGGGAAGATCTGCTGGAAACGGGATGGGCTACCCACTTCAGTATTCTTAGGCTTCCCTTGCGGCTCAGCTGGTAAAGAATCCACCTGCAATGCCGGAAACCTGGGTTCGATCCCTGGGTTGGGAAGATCCCCTGGAGAAGGGAAAGGCTACCCACTCCAGTATTCCGGCCTGGAGAATTCCATGAACTGTGTAGTCCATGGGCTCACAAAAGAGTCAGACACGACTGAGTGGCCTTCACTTTCACTGCTCCACACTCCATCATTTGGCCCACAAACTTGCGTTCTGTAACAGATCTTCCTCAAAGCCAATTAACTCCTCTGCAGTTATAGCTCAGGCCTCCGTCCCTTCCCTGCAGCAGCCCTTCTAGGTCAGGCCCCTTTAACAGAGCCGTTCATTGAGCTGTGTTCCTCCTGCCCTTCAGTGTAATTCATTGCTCTGAAAAAATTGGTAATTGTATATTGATTAGTGAGATGATTCAATTAATGTTTCTCCTAGCCTGCAACCTCCATGACAGCAAGGATCCTGGGCTGTTCCCTTACCTGTATATCCCTCAGCACATGGCCTGGAACCCCAGCAGGCGCAGTTGGGATTGAATGAATGAGCAAACACAGATATTCTGGGAGGGTCAAGCAGGACGGTGGGACTGGGAAGCAGGCCAGGATGAAACTTGGCTTCTGTGCTGATAGAGCTGACTTGTTCCTTGCTGAAAAACAGGTTCTCACCTTTACAGTCAAGTGGGCAGTGCGACTGCAGCTGGTGTAAGAGGTCCACCTAGGAACTGGCTTCCTTGCCAGCTGGGGACCCCACATTAAGGGTGTGATGGAGAAAGTGCAATGTCTTCTGGGAATCTGGAGGTCTAGCTTTTAGCCATACCTTTGCCTCACAGCCTCTTGCTGCAGTTTATCTAAAAACTGATGGAGTTGGACTCTTATGGCTCAGGTAAGTTGTGAGGCAGTGGCTTCTGTAGGTTTGCTTTTTTCCTTTTGGGCTTTGCCGGTGGCTCAGTGGTAAAGAATCCACCTGCCAAGCAGGAGACGCAGGTTTAACCCCTGGTCTGGGAAGATCCCCTGGAGAAGGAAATGGCAGCCCACTTCATTATTCCTGGCTGGGAAATCCCATGGACAGAGGAACCTGGCAGGCTACAGTCCATGGGGTTGCAAAGAGTTGGACACAGCCGTGGCTGAAAAAGTTTCCCAACATGAAGAATTGAGCAAGCCTCTTGGCAGAGTCGAAGGAATAATCCCAAGGGGACGTGGTCCTGGAAATGGGAACACCACCTGAAGCAGAGCTGACTTATTGGAAAAGACCCTGATGCTGGGAAAGAGTGAGAGCGGGAGAAGGTGGCAACAGAGGATATGGTTGGATGGCATCACCAACTCAATGGACATGAGTTTGAGCAAACTCCAGGAGATGGTGAAGGACAGGGAAGCCTGCTGTGCTGCAGTCCACAGGGTCACAAAAGAGTCGGACACGTGTGAACAACTGAACAGCAACAACCTGAAGCAGATAAACTGAGTTGGAGCAGATGAGATGTAGACAGCATTGAGCTGCCTTGCCGGCAGAGGCCATTGGCAGTCGCTGGCCATTTTTCATCCTGAAGTCACGATCTGTGCTCACTTAAGTTTCTTCCACTTATAATTCATAATTCTCCCCGCCTGGCTTCAGGGCTGTCTGTGATGTCCTTTACCATGTCAGTACCCACCAATCCCCTGACCATTTCCTTGAAAACCCATCAAGCCTCCGTGACTCATAATTAAATATTTCTGTGACATTTTCCTTTTGTTCAGCAAGGCAGGCCTAACTAGCATAATTTTGGTCAGCAAACAGGGCTCCAAAGTTCAAAATACAAAGTAAATGGCTGAAGGAGGCCACCTCAGAGGAAACCAGTGTCGCAGAACCTACCCTCTTGGGGTAATGCTGGGGAATGCTCCCTGGGTGACTGCTCTTCTCAACGATAGGTGTACAACAAAGCTTGCTGCTCTCGCTTTCATTGGTCGAGAACATGCTACAATTCTAAAGTGGCAGCTGTGGGGGGAGGTATGTACTTAAATTAACAGTGGATTATAATGCAGTCACGCATGGGGCACCCTGCCTGAGTCTGTAGAGACAGAATTGTGTCTCTTTCCAACTCAGATAGCAAACAGGTGCCCCTCACCTCATCTTTCTAGGAGGTCATGTATTAGGGCTTCTCTTGTTCCTGCCTCTGTCCTAAAGGAGCCCTTGAATCTGATCAGACTGGCTGTGAGAGCTGGACCATAAAGAAGGCTGAGCACTGAAGAATGGATGCTTTTGAACTGTGGTGTTGGAGAAGACTCTTGAGAGTCCCTTGGACAGCAAGGAGATCATACCAGTCAATCCTAAAGGAAATCAACCCTGAATACTCATTGGAAGGACTGATGCTGAAGCTCCAGTACTTTGGCTACTTGATGCAAAGAGGTAACTTATTGGAAAAGACTTTGATGCTGGAAAAGATTGAAGGCAAAAGGAGAAGGGGGCGACAGAGGATGAGATGGTTGGCTGGCATCACCAACTCAATGGACGTGAGTTTGAGCAAACTCTGAGAGCTAGTGAAGGGGAAGCCTGGTGCGCTGCAGTCCATGGGGTCGCCAAGAGTCGGACATGACTGAAAGACTGAAAAACAAAGGCCTCTAGGGACTAGTGACATCCCAGTTTGTTTGGGGCAGCTAGCTAGGTGTCACTGCTGATCAGGCTGTCCCCTGAGGCTATGCAGACAAGCCCACCTCCTTTGTAGTGGAGACAGCAAGATTGCTGGCACTCAAAACATGTCTTCAAAACATCCCATTTGGGGATTTCCTTGGCAATCCAGTGGTTAAGACTCTGTGTTTCCAATGCAAGGGCCACAGGTTCGATCCCTGTTCAGGGGAACTAAGATCCCGCATGCTGCACAGCATGGCCAATAAATAAATAAGTCTTGGTAATTCCCTGGTGGTCCAGTGATTAGGATTTGGTGCTTTCACTGCCGTGTGCCTGGGTCAAAACACACACACACACACACACACACACACACACAAAGTTAAAAAAAAACCCTGAATCTTAAAAAAAATAAATCCTGAATCTAAAAAAAATAAATCCTGTTCAGTTTCAGTCTTGGCACTGGTGAGCCTTGGGCCTCTTCTTTGTGTCCTGCCACAAGATTTGCCCTGTTGTCCTTCCCTGGACTCCCTTGGACTCCGCTAGTGGCTGTGCATAGCCTGGGCCTTTGAGCTAGGATGGATCCTGAAAGCTTGTGTGTAGCACCGTGAGGTGCCTTGGAGCAGCTGGGCCCAAGCGCCTCAACTATTGAGCCTGTGCTCTAGAGGCTGGGAGCTGCAACTGCTGAAGCTCTTGTGCCCTAGAGCCTCTGCTCCCCAACGAGAGAAGCCACCACGAGAAGCCTGCACACCGCAGCTAGAGAGTGGCTCCCACTCACCACAGCTAGGGAAAAGCCTACCCAGCAATGAAGATCAAGCACAGCCAAAAAGAAATAAATAAAATTATTTTTACAGTTCTTAAAATGTGCAAATCAGAGGATAAGTCATTTCAAGTTCCGCCCCCTTCCCCACCCTTGCCCTCTCTTAAGAGTGGGAAAGCCTCCCCCACTTCCCATCTATTCCCCGCCTCTCAGGACCAGGACTCCTACCCCAGTCCTTGTAAGTAATCTCCAGTTTCTACTTGCTTGTGGGAACTGGCTGACTCCCTTTGACAAACAACTTTCTAGAAAGTCCTTCCTTATCCTGAGCCCCAAAACTGCTTCGCTGGAGTTGGCCCTTTGGATCTCTGTTCCACTCTGCAGATCACAGCCTCCCTGACTCCCTCCAACCCCCTCTTTGGGCTTTTCTAGGCTGAAAGTGACTCTGAGCTATTTTCTCTAGAGTCTAGGCCATTGGAACAGTCTTCCTCTTTCTGTCTGCCCACCTCCTTCCACTTCAGGGCTTCAACAGATATTATTAGGAGGCATGTTTCTGACAATTTTGTTGGAACTGAGGAATCCATAACTTGGAAGAACACGTCTTTGGCAAAAGAATTGCTTTTGTGGGACTGTTAGTTTAACTAGCCTGTCTCTGCCAGATGTTCCATTCATCACACATCTGGGTCCCTGGAGCTATTTTCAGCTGTGTGTTTTGTTTTGATTTTTGTTTTACTCCCCAGCTCCTTCACCCTCTCCCTTTACTTCTCCAAATATTAATGTGAGAATTGAAAGCTGCCTTTCATTTCGTAGATGTGGGCTCTGAGGCTGGACCTTTGCACCTGAACTTCCCGGGAAGCCTCACACCGCTGCCTCTGACGACCTGCTCTCCCTGGGCCTGCTGACTCTCCTGGGCTGGGTGCTCAGGCTGTCTGAACCTCACAAGGGCTGGTGCTAACACAGCCGGACCAGGGCATTCCTGTCTTGCATGTCTCGTCCTTGGGAGGGGAGGCACGGGTCTGGTTGCTGGCTTCACTCCACTTCCTCTTTGCCCTTTTCAGCACAACTGCATCCTCCCCAAGGGGCCCTCACTCACTCTTTCCTGCCTGCTGGCCCCTGGCCAGGCTGGTGGTCGGATGCGGATACTATCAGTGTTCACTAACTAAACCACTAGTCATCTTCTTTCCCTCTTCTGCATGGACCCTCTTTCCCCAGAATAGGGCTCCAGGGACCTCCTGCCACCAGCTGCAGTCCCTCTAACAACTATAGACTTCCACCCCGAAGTAAGTCCAGTGCCTTTCTGCTTAAGATTTTTCCTTGTGGAAGTGTTTCCCTTTATCAAGTGTCAGTTGCTATCTGGATATACTGTCCTAAGCCCAGCTGGAAAGAATTGAGTGGTGTCCTTCCTGGGAGTCTGTGTGGATAGCTAGAGCCTCACCGACTCCCCCCAAGAGAGCCAGCAACAAGGCCTGGTAGCCTCGAGAACTCTTGGAGGGCAGAGGACAGGGTATCCTGTACGTTTGCCCTGGGCACTAACATGACCACTCTCTCAGGCTTTGGATGGCAGAACTCAGGTGGCCCGATCTTGATTTCAGGAAACCACTCCTTTCTACTGTCTCTGAAAAGGACCACAGTGTCATGAACTTTGCCAGTCCTGGTGCGCTGCAAAAAAGCATTGAAATGCTGCTGCTTCTGCATTGGATATAAGTTGCATTCACTGGTTGGAGCCAGTGGATACTTTCTGTAAATAGAGACTTCAGCTTTAAGGCTAAAACTGCCTGTGAGTAATTTTGAGCTTCCTTGAGAAGCCATATCCTGCTGGAGGGAGTGGGGACCCGGACAGACTTAGTCTGAGTGAGGAGGCCCAGCTAAGTGAAGAGCAGGGAGACCATGAAGCAAAATTTAGGTGAATTAAATAGTTAATTGTAGAAAAATGCACCCATGAGAAAATTAGTTTTAAAACAAGGAGGTGATGGTTTATTTGCTTTTGCAGTGGGGAAGATTTTCTTTAGACCAAAAAGAAGAAATCCTAAAAAAAAAAAAAATAGGTTTGACTATATACAGTGTAAAATATGTTGAATAAAAGCAAAACAAGAAAACACACTACAGGTTTAGAAGAAAAAATTTTGCAACATATTGAACAAAAGCTTTTTAAAATTAATAAGAAAAAGGTGAATGGTCCAGTTTTAAAAAGAGAAAGGACCTAAAGAAAGAACCACAGAAGAAATACTCAAGGCTAATATGTACAGAGTAAAGATATTTTACGTCTGCAGAAAGCACTCAAAGCAATAACAAGAGACTGCTTTTCTATTATTCTGTTGGCAATACCCAGCATTGATGAGGGTGGCGGAAAATTGGGCACTCACACCCTGATGTTGGTTTTATAAGTCAGCATAACATTTCTGGAAGATAGTAGCTGGTACCACGCTTCAAAATTTTAAGTGTATATTCCCTTTGGCACCGTGGTACTATTTTAAAGAATTTAACCTAAGAAGATAGTCTAACAAGTAACAGAAGATGTATAAATATAAATATCATTCACCCCAGTGTTAATTATAATACTGAAAAGTTGTAAGCCCTTATAAGGTCTACCAGTAACTCTGATACACTCCTACAATGCTATTGTAGAGAATCATCTAAAATGATGATATAAATGTGTAAAACCTTTAAGGAATGGAGAAATAAATACCCATGACATATTGGTGAGTGTGGGAAAGCAACTTACAAAAGAACATACATTGTGTGAGACTACTTAGGTTAAAATACACACATGTATATACAGCATATGATATTACATAATATCATGTACATACTGATCTCTGTATTTTATACATGTAGATATCTATATTTTTTAATGAGATCACATATTTGATGAGATGAATCATAGTAAATGTTTTGCGAATGCTAACAATTAGGAGATGAGTATAAATAGGGAGCTAGATCTTCAAGTATATTTTATTTCAAGCTAACAAACTTGGATTTTTACCCTGTGGCCATGGGGAGGCAGTAGAACTCAGTTCAATGAACATTTATGGAGTGTCTATTACAGAAACGCCAAAGTTGAAAAAGGCTTTTTTATAGAGAATATTGCTGAAGATGTTGAGGTCTGTATCAAGGAAAAGCCAGCCAACTGGGCTTCAGGATAGATGGTCTGGGGACTCCACCAAGGTCTGGAGCAGCCCTCAGCCTGGTCCATGTAGAAACCTGATTTTGGAACACAGGGCAAGTGGGTCTGAATCTAGCACTGATTCACAGTCACTAAAGATCTGACGTCTAGAATTAGGATGCTCCTATGTTATATTTTAATGAGATCAAACCAGTCAACCCTAATGGAAATCAATCCTGAATATCCATTGGAAGGACTACTGCTGAAGCTGAAGCTACAATACTTTGGCCACCTAATGTGAAGAGCCAACTCATTGGAAAAGATCCTGATGCTAGGAAAGATTGAAGGCAAAAGGAGAAGGTGGTGACAGAGGATGAGATGGTTAGATAGCATCACTGACTCAATGGATTTGAATTTGAGCAAACTCCAAGAGATAGTGAAAGACAGAGGAGCCTGGTGTGCTGCAGTTCATGGGGTCGCAAAGAGTTGGACATGACTTAGCGACTGAACAACAACAATGGATAAGTGACTACATACCTGTAACAGCCTAATCCTGCTGTATGGCCTCCTCTACATCAATCTAGACTTAGAGCCTCGAACTCTGCCTGTGTTGGCACCCACTAGAGATGGACTGCTGAAAAATCTCAGCCATTGCAAGAGATGGTGTAAAGAGAAATCCTCCCAGGGGATGATGCATTTGGTTGCTCATTTTTTTGTGGACAAGAAGTACAGGTATACACAGACTCATGGGCAATGACTAATGGTTTGGGTAGATTGTCAGGGATTTGAAAGAAAAGGACTGGAAGATGGTCACAAGAGGACTTTGGGAAGAAATATGAAGACTGACCTCTCAGAATGCTCACAGAGTGTGAAGATATTGTATCAGTTTTCTATTGCCACATAACAAACCATCCCCAAACTTAGTGCCTTAAAACAATAATCAGTTCATTTCCTCATGATTCTGTGGATCAGCTTCATTGGGCTCTTAGGTTCTGATGACTCAGAATCTTTCTGTGATATTGTGATTTATAAGAAATATATATTTGATCTTCATTCATGATTCCTAGCTCACAGCTCCACAAACCCTAGAATTTCCTAGGCAATTAGAGCAATTGTAGCATCTTTTGTGAAACTATTTGGTATCTTGTCTTCAGTTTCTGGAGGGAAAAAAATGCTTCAGGGCCATATAGATGAAAGATGAAGTGAACATCATGTTATCATAATGATAACATTCACAACTGTTATATTAATAAGGTAACTTTTGGGAATCCTCCCCAAATAGGGGGCTGATTGCCAGCAGAACCAATGGATAGAGGATTGGAACTTTTAGTCCCACCCATCATGACTTCTGGGGAGGAAAAAATGACTGGAGGCTGAACTAGTCACCAATGGCCAATGATTTAATCCACAGTGCTGATGTAATGAAGCCTCCATGAAACCCCAAAAGGGTGGGGTTCAGAGAAGTCACAAGTTAGGGAACTAGAAAACTTCCATGTGCTACCATGGCAGGCCCCAAACTCCACGAGGACAGAAGTTCCATTGTTCAGGACCTTGCCCTATGAATCTCTTCAAATGGCTATATCTTTTAAAATAAACTGGTAATCTCATGAGCAAACTTGTTTCTTGAGTTCTTGTGAGCCACTCTAGCAAATCAATCAAGCCCAGGGAGGGGGTTGTGGGAACCTCTGATTTATAGCCAGTTAGTCAGGAGCAGGTAACAATCTGGGCTTTCGATGGTGGCTGAAGTTGGGGGACATTTCTGTGGGACTGATCACTTAACCTGTGGGATTCAATGCTATCTCTGGATAGACAGGATCAGAACTGAGTTGTACTGTAGGACACCTGGATGGTGTTGGAGAAATGCCAGTTGGTGTGCGAAAAACCACACCCCTTCCCACACAGTTAATTGGTGATGAGAACCTTTACTTTCCTTTGTCCCTTCAGCCTTGGGAACCAGAACTGCTTCCTTCCATCATTACATGTTTCCTCAGGGTCATTAGGTCCTTACCCTGCATGAGAAATGATGTAATAGTATTTGAAGATAGACTCTGAATAATTATCATAATATTGGAAACCTTAAGGCAAACATGAGATGGTTAGATAGCATCACCGACTGAATGGAAATGAATCTGAGCAAACTCCGGGAGACAGTGAAGGGCAGGGGAGCCTGGCATGCTGCAGTCCACAGGGTTGCAAAGAGTCGGGCATGACTTAGCAGCTGAACAGCAACAACAACAAGGCAACCATTAACATCTTTTTAATGTCTGATGGTTTAACCTATTCTACTGGCTTGTCTGCAGCAACTTAGAATCATTCCCTGCTTCTTCTATACCCTCCCCTCTATCCCAGGGTCTGGATACTTATGAGAACTACATTTCCCAGCATTCCTTGCAAGAAGGGTTAATAGACTTTACTCGTGAGAGGTATAGTTGATCTATTACTCTCAAGGGTTATGCCCTATAAAGTCACTGAGAACACTTAAGTTAGTGAATACTGAACCACTGCTCCTAAGGGAAACACAGAGTTAGGTTCTTTTCGAGTCAATAGTTTTGCCAACCAGTCAATACATATCCTTGTTTTATGTGTCTTTCTGTTTAAAGGCACTTTATATGATAAATATTGGTGATCTGTTCACAGGAAACTCATGACCAGCAGACTATCTCATGCCTGAGCCAAATTCATCTAACACATCACTTTCTCAGTATGGCACATCACAGCCTTCCTGTGCTTAGAACCCTGGACAGCACTTCAGCACTATTCCTGGGGGCTACTTTAAACAGTAAAACCACCACTAAAGAGCACCAAAAATGTGAAAAACGTGGCACTAAATAGACTGTGAAAGGGACAGCTGTTTACAGTATGAGAGCTAAACAAGAAGCCAGCGTTACCTCGTTTGACCTCTGCCCAGACATATATTGGGTGACTCAGATTTTTGCCCATCTGCAAATGACCTTGACAGTGCTACGAGTGTTGATTCTGGATTGCAAATAAATTTTAGCAATAGTCTAATTCACAAATATGGAGACCATGAATAATGAGGATTGAGTGTATGTTCATTTCAGCACAGCCACTCCTTTTACCATCTTCCAGGGCAACTCAGGTATTTCCACTTCCCTGAGAATTGGTCACTTCCGCCCCCCAACCCTCCCCAGGCTTCTAAGAGCCATTCCAGTAGCTTGGGTCCTTGTTAGGGCATTAAATCCCATGTCCTGAGAAAATATCCCCAAGTCAATAAATTCTTGTTTATCTGGTCTTACATTCCAGCTTCCTTGATCAAGCACTCTCAAAATTCAACCCTAGGGGTATTCCCCTGGCTCCTACCCGTACATGTTGGCTAATTCTTGCATCCTTTAGGCATATCATCTATTTATTCCCTTATCAGGCCCTGGGCATCAACAGACAGATTATGTTGGAATTTAACTCTGATTATCAGCCTGGACCGGAGTACTGGCAACCCACTCCAGTACTCTTGCCTGGAAAATCCCATGGACAGAGGAGCCTGGTAGGCTGCAGTCCATGGGGTCGCTAAGAGTTGAGCACGACTGAGCGACTTCACTTTCACTTTTCTCTTTCATGCATTGGAGAAGCAAATGGCAACCCACTCCAGTGTTCTTGCCTGGAGAATCCCAGGGACAGAGGAGCCTGGTGGGCTGCTGTCTATGGGGTCGCACAGAGTCAGACATGACTGAAGCCACTTAGCAGCAGCAGTCTGGCCATGTGGAGAGGAGGTTGGGACAACAGTGCAGGTAGGAGCAGTTGTTGTCCACAGAGAAGGGATTCTGTAGAACCAGTAAGCACAGTGGTAGCTCCAGTCCTTACTGAGGAAAAGTGTCCAAGCCCAGAGGGGCCTGAACTGCATGTTGAAGAGTCAATATCCTCAGAAATATCCATCCAAATGTCTACACTCCACTACTCAGAGTCCCAGGTTTTCTCCACCAGGGCTCTGACCTTCACCAAGCAGACTTGCCTTGGCTGAGCATTCAAACATCTCTGGAGCTCTGGACTAACAATCCAGTTTTTGGCCTACCATTCAATGTGTCTTTCCTTTCACTTCCTTAGGTGATCAGAGCCTTTTTGTAAGCTACCTCCAGAACACTTTGGCTCATACTCTCACTCTTAACCATTATCTTAATATCTTCTGACAGAAGCAGAAGATATTAAGAAGAGGTAGCAAGAATACACAGAAGAACTGTACAAAAAAGATCTTCATGACCCAGATAATCATGATGGTGTGATCACTTACCTAGAGCCAGACATCCTGGAATGTGAAGTCAAGTGGGCCTTAGGAAGCATCACTAAGAACAAAGCTAGTGGAGGTGATGGAATTCCAGTAGAGCTATTTCAAATCCTAAAAAATGACACTGTGAAAGTGCTGCACTCAATATGCCAGCAAATTTGGAAATTTCAGCAGTGGCCACAGGACTGGAAAAGATCAGTTTTCATTCCAATCCCAAAGAAAGGCAATGTCAAAGACTCATACGCTAGTAAAGTAATGCTCAAAGTTCTCCAAGCCAGACTTCACCAGTACGTGAACCATAAACTTCCAGATGTTCAAGCTGGTTTTAGAAAAGTCACAGGAACCAGAGATAAAATTGCCAACATCCGCTGGATCATGGAAAAAGCAAGAGAGTTCCAGAAAAACATCTATTTCTGCTTTATTGACTATGCCAAAGCCTTTGACTGTGTGGATCACAATAAACTGTGGAAAATTCTGAAAGAGATGGGAATACCAGACCACCTGACCTGCCTCTTGAGAAACCTATATGCAGGTCAGGAAGAAACAGTTAGAACTGGACATGGAACAACAGACTGGGATCATGGTCCCATCACTTCATGGCAAATAGAAGGGGAAACAGTGACAGACTTTATTTTTTTGGGCTCCAAAATCACTGCAGATGGTGACTGCAGCCATGAAATTAAAAGATGCTTACTCCTTGGAAGGAAAGTTATGACCAAACTAGATAGCATATTCAAAAGCAGAGACATTACTTTGCCAACAAAGGTCCATCTAGTCACAGCTATGGTTTTCCAGTAGTCATGTATGGATGTGAGAGTTGGACTGTGAAGATAGCTGAGCGCCGAAGAATTGATGCTTTTAAACTGTGGTGCTGGAGAAGACTCTTGAGAGTCCCTTGGACTGCAAGAAGATCCAACCAATCCATTCTAAAGGAGATCAGTCCTGGGTGTTCTTTGGAAGGAATGATGCTAAAGCTGAAACTCCAGTACTTTGGCCACCTCATGCGAAGAGTTGACTCATTGGAAAAGACTCTGATGTTGGGAGGGATTAGGGGCAGGAAGAGAAGGGGACGACAGAGGATGAGATGGCTGGATGGTATCACCGACTCGATGGACATGGGTTTGAGTGAACTCTGGGAGTTGGTGATGGACAGGGAGGTGTGGCGTGCTGCAGTTTATGGGGTCACAAAGAGTCGGACATGACTGAGCAACCGAACTGAGCTGAACATAATCACAAACACTGAAAAATCTTTGCCTTATTCTACTGATTGAAAGTAAGTCAGGTCCTGCCTACATTCAGGGAAGAGGATCCCACAAGCCCATAGACTTGTGAGGTGAGGATTATGGGGGCCACCCTGCTGCTGCTGCTGCTAAGTCGCTTCAGTTGTGTCCGACTCTGTGCGACCCCATAGATGGCAGCCCACCAGGCTCCTCCATCCATGGGATTTTCAAGGCAAGAGTACTGGAGTGAGGTGTCATTGCCTTCTCCGGGGGGCCACCCTAGAGTCTGTTTACACAACTTCCTTGTTGATCAGCAGCTCTAATGAAAACATCTGCTTGAACTGTCCCAAAACTTCACTCTGCATGACATACAAGCCTATGCAGAGGCAGCTGGCCTGGCCTTGGTGATTTTTTCAGCCCTTCTTTCCTCCCCTAGCTCCTAAGTTCCTTCCCTTCATTGAGAGCCCGCTTATTCCACCAGCACATCACACTTTCACTGTAGGTGATCTGAATCCCAGCAGATGCAGTCAGGATCTTCTCTACATCCTGTTACATGGTGTTTGAGCATGAGAGTGACATGCCTGACCAGAGTTTCTGATAACTTGTAATAATAGTTTTACTATTATAAATTCATATACTATATAATTCATGCATATAAAGTATACAATGCAATGGCTTTTAGTATATTCACAGAGTTGTGCAATCACTAATTTTAGTATATTTTCATTATCTCAAAAATAAAGTCCACCTGCCTTAGCCATTACCCTCAATTCTTGCACCACCCCCCACCAAGCCCTAGACAACCACCAATCTGTTCTCTCACTATATAGATTTGCCTATTCTGAACATTTTATATAAATGGAATAATATGTGATCTGCCTTTTTGACTTACCATGGCTTTAAGGTTCATCCATGTTAATCGAAGTATCAGTATTTCATTTCTTTTTATATTCCGTTGTATGGATATACCACATTTTATTTATCCACTCATCAGTTAATGGACACTAGGTTATTTCTACTTTTTGGATATTATGAACATTTGTGTACCAGTTTTATACATGGACATATGCTTTCATTTCTCTTGGGTATATACCTAGGAATTGTTGGGTCATATGGTACCCCTACGTTTACCTTTTAAGGTACTGTTTTATAAAGCGGTGGCATCATTTTATATTTCCACAAGCAGTGTTTGAGGGTTCCAGTTTCTCCATCTCCTCACCAGCCCTTGTTATTGTCCGTCTCATTTGTTATAGCCATCCTCATGGGTGTGCAGTGGTATCTTATTGTGGTTTTGATTTACATTTTTCTGATGGCTAATTATATTGAGCATCTTTCCACATGCTTATTGGCATTTGGATTCAGATCCTTTTCTCATTTTACATTTGGGTTTACAATAACTTTTTGATATATTACAAAAGAATCTATGTTAATTGAAGAAAACTTAGAAGCTATGCATAATCATTTTAAAAATAAGAGATGCCATTTAGCAAGCATATATCACACACACTGTGCTGAACTTACGTGCTTGCCCTAAGTCGCACAGGTAGAAATAAAAACAGCTAATGTTTACTGAGCTACTGTTAGGTTCTAGGGCTTCTTCCACATGTCATCTCATTTAATCTTCCCAGCAGTCTTTCTGAAGAGGGTGCTACTTTCAGCACACTTATTTTTCAAGAAAGAAACCTAGGCCCATAGACAGTAAGTAAAGTGCTCATCTACACACAACTTGCTGGTGGCAGAAGCAGAGTTTGGACTCAGGTAGTCAAAAGTTCCCAGCTTTAGCACGCAACCCCCACCCTGTGCATTTCTGAATACAGAGGTTCTGAGCAGAATGAATCGTTGCATTGTATTGTCTCTTGTTCTCTTTCAGTAAAATAGCTAAGTAGCTTCTTTGATAATTATTCTTATCTTAATGCAAGATGGCAGAAATTTCCCTTGGAGATCCCTGAAGATTTAGAAATGCATTAATTTCCACTGACCCTGTTTCTCTTCTGTTCATTTGTTTCTCTTTTTCTTCCATCAGCTATGGGAAGACAGTAACAAATCTTTCCATACTCTGATATTACTGCAGAATGAATTCGAAAGTTGTCAAAAATGACTTATACTACTTGTTTGTGCATCCAAGAATCATTCAGAGTAACGTAGGACATAGAGCCTCCATTCTGTGGGAGGCAGAACAGAGATTTTCTGTGGTTCTGACTTGCAGGGCTTCACAGAACTGGCTTCCGCAGCCTTTACAACTTATTATCTCGGGGGTCTTTGATCAAATAACTTAACCTTTCTGCTCATCTCATCGTGCGTGGCACAGAGAAAAGGATCTGGGAGCCGAAAGATGAGACAACTCCATTTCCCAGCTTTGTACTTGTGTGGTCTTGGGCAAGTCTTCTTACCTCGAGAGGCCTAATTTTGCCCAGATATAAATGAAATGGGTTGGACTCGAGGCTCCCGAAGGTTTCTTCTGGCTTTGATGTTCTGTGTTCTGTGCCTACCTCCGAGTCGTAAAGAATGGGCATTCAGGTGATGTTTCTCACAAAGCCATTTTTTTGTTGTTGTTGAAAAACAAATGAATCTTAGGTAGGGATTTCAAAGAGAAACTGTATGAGGCCTGGAAGGATGTATGGGGAATAAGATGCACTGCTTTTTCTAGGAAGATGGGCGTGGCGGGGCGCTGATCGGGGTGTGCAGGCTGCGGAGCATCCTTGCAGGCGGAGACCACGTCTGAGGGCTTCTAGCGGAGGCCGAGGCCAGGGAGGACCTGGGTTGCAGCGGCTGCGCACTGGAGCGCCCAGCCGGCCGATTTGCGTGTCTCCGCCTCTGCGATGAGCTGATTGGGGAGAGGAGTCCAATTCCGCGCGCCTATTGGCTGAGCGGCCCGCCGCTCAGACCACCCCCCTCCAGGAGCGGACGGTTCCTACTGCGGCTGGGCACCGGCTCTGCTCCCGCGTCGGCCCGCGCTCCAGCTGCGCCCGGCCCAGCCCCGGCCCGGCTCGGCCCGGCTCCAGCCTCCGAACGAAGTCGCCGCTGCCGCCTGGGCCGTTCCCAGGGCCATGAGGAGGCGGCGGCAGCCGCTGCGGCCCGCGTCAAGGTGACCGGCCAGGACTGCGGCGGCGGCGGCGAGAGCGGGCGGTGAGAGGAGCGGCCGGCGGGGCGGGGCGGGACCCTGAGAGCCGGGCCGGAGAGAGCTGCAGGTGCGAGGGGCGGGACCCTTAGGCGGGGGAGCCTGCCGCCGGGCAGGGGTGGGGCCTTGGGGCGGGAGGCGGGGCTGGGTGGTGGTGGTGGTGGGGTTGTTTCAGGCGGTCTGGGGGGCACTGGGGCCGGGCCGGGGGGCTTTAGGTGCGTGATGGGGATGGGGGTTTTGGTCTGGGGGACCGCAGGTGTGTGTGTGGAGGGGCGGGTTTGGAGTTGGGGAAAGGCCGCAGGTGCGGGGGGCGGGGCTGGAGGCAGTTAGGAAGGGCTGAGGGGCTGCAGGTGCGGGGGGGCGGGGCCAGGTGGGAACCACAGGTTTGCCACGGGGAGGGGGCTGCGAGGTGAGGCCGAAGCGGCCGGACCAGCCGGGCCTTGAGGACACCACAGGTGCAAGGGGGGCGGGGCCGGGGAGACCTGCAGGGGTGGGGGGGCGGGGCCCCGAGTGGTTGCAGGTCCGGAAGCGGGGGCCCCAGGTGAGCAGCGGGCAGAGGGTGAGTGAGGGGTCGCGGGGAGAAGGGAATGCTGCTTTCTCCTCTGCCGGGATTTTTTTTTTTTTTTTTGAGGGGAAGCAGGAGCTTTGGGCTCTCTGAGGATTCTGGAGGCTTCGAGGGTTGCCGCCGCTGGGCCGGAAGGGCCAGCTCGGCCTTGCCTGTGCTCCTCCTGAGTCGGACTTGGGTCTCAGCTGCCCTGGTTACTAGGCCGGCGGCTTCCCCTATGCCTCGCGGTGGCCTGACGTGGGGCGCACTGGTTTTCAATCTCGGGGAGGCTTTTTCGTGTCGCTGTTGCAGGGGGCATGCCTCGATTGGGGCGGAGTGGGGTGGGGACCGCTCGTTGGCTTTCATTCTATCAGCTGTTGAGAAATGTGTGTGCTTGAAGAGTAGTTAGTGTGAAGCTGGAAGGGTGGAAGGGTTCTTGGCCGACTGGCTCCTGGGACCTGGAGGCTGCTGCAAATCTTAACAGTGGTCGTCTCCAGAAGACTGAAGTGGCAGCCTGGTGAGGGGGCAGAACAGGAATCAGGGTTCAGAGGCTTTTGCCTCTTTGTTGCCTGGGAGAGTCTCTCACCTCTGAGCTTTGTTTCTTTCTTTGCTAGGTGTGCATCCTGGTACCTGCCTTGTGTTCCCCTCAGGGGGCTTGTGAGGGTGGGACAGACTGAGGACATCTCTGTGTAAAGCTATGAGTCTGCTGCCTCTGTGCTAGTGGGCAGATTGTGTTTGGAAACTGAGGGTCGAAAGAGGAGGGGATTTTTTTTTTTTAATTTAATCAATCAATTTAGTTTTGGCTTTGCTGGATCTTCGTTGCTGTGCAGGCTTTTCTCTAGTTGCAGCGAGTGGGGGCTACTCTTTGTTGTGGTGCGAGGGCTTCTCATTGCTGAGGCTTCTCTTGTTGCAGAGCACGGGCTCTAGGGCGTGCAGGCTTCAGGAGTCGTGGCTCTCTAGAGAGCTGTGGGCTCTAGAGTACAAGCTGTCATTGGGTTGCACGTGCTTAGCTGCTCCGAGGTATGTAGGATCTTCCCAGATCAGGGATAGCACCTGTGACTCCTGCAATGGCAGGCGGGTTCTTTACTGCTGAGCCACCAGGGAAGCCTGTGGAGGGAATTTCTAATCGGTAGACCGCTTTCTTGTTCGAGGTGGGGCTGAGGTTGGTAGTGGGGATGAGGTTTGTGGTGGGATGGTGACTCCTGCTTCCTATGAGGCCTGTGAGGGAGCTGTGGCAGATGGAAAGCACCAGAACATTTAATTGTTTGCTGACCTTTAGACCCCAACTCCAGTGAAGACTCTGAATTGGAACACGAAGCTCAGACTTGAGCCTTATGGAATTTCCCTTCCCCATCCGAGTATGAACACTGATTTTTATCACATTCCAGAAGGAAGACACCCAAAAGAGGGGAATGCCAAAACTTGGTTAGGTTTCCATGTGATGGAGAGAGGAAAGCAAGATGATGGGACTCCCTCCTATTTGGAAGAGTATCCCATAGCCAAGCGTGTGACCTCTCATTGCCTTTGCTCACCAGCAGTGTGACCAGTTCGTCCCACCTGTGTTGCATGGACAGAAGAGCGGCAGGAGGAGGCTTCTCCTGAATGAACCTGCACTGTTCTTCGTTTCAGGCACTGTGGGACTTTGGGGAACCAACTGCCATGGTGCTGGCCTCTCTCACTACCATTTGGTGTGGCATGACCCAGTGGCATCATGGGGATGTTGTCTCAGATGTGGGTCCTTACTGGGGTCTGTGCTCATGTGGCAGGACCCAGAGGCTCTAAGGGCATCCCGTACTGTCCCGGCAGAAACTATGTAAATGACTCAGAGAGTGCTGTGCTCTGGGTAATGATTGTGCTCTGTGGGTTCAAAGGAAAGCCCAAACTTGGTGGTCCACGAGAGCTAGAAAATGTATTGGGTAATGAGAGAATTGGCTTTTTGGTTGGTGGTGTTTGAGTGACCGCATCCAAGGTTGAGAGGGAGACTTCATTAATGAAAATATCGCATCCAGGGTTCTCCGTGATATGGCTCCAGTCTACCTTTTAAACTTGATTTTCCTTTTCAGCATGGAGGGTAAGAGCTCTGGCTCGGAAGTCAGACAGAGCTGCCTTTGAAGCCTCACACAACAGTTTCTTGACTTCTCAGAGCTTTAGTCTCCTTATTTATAACACAGGGATAATCATGCCCACCTTGAGAGGTTGCTGTGAAGAGTAAATGTGGCTAGATACGTGAAGACACCTGATGTATTAGGCCTTTGTTGTTAGGGTCTATTTCTGCCCCTCCCTGACCACCCATCTTTCAACACAACAAAATAGAATGTCCTATGTAAGGAGAGCAGGACTGGTCATTGTGAGGCCTTCGCTTCTCGTGTGACCTCTATCAGGCCTTCCCCTGTCCAGGCCTCAGTTTTCTTAGCTGAGAGAGGATATGTGAACATCAGTCAAGAGTGATCCTAGCTCTGGCATTCTGATGAGCGAGTTTTCCCGTAGGGCAGGAGGGAGGACACTGATGACCCGTTACTTAGTTCTTCTTTTAAAAATACCTGTTGAGTGCTTTGCCTGGCACATAGTGAAAGTGAAAGCCGCTCAGTTGTCCAGCTCTTTGCGACCCCATGGACTATACAGTCCATAGAATTCCCCAGGCCAGAATACTGGAGTAGGTAGCCTTTCCCTTCTCCAGGGATCTTCCCAACCCAGGTCTCCCACATTGCAGGCAGTTTCTTTACCAGCTGAGCCACAAGGGAAGCCCAAGAATACTAGAGTGGGTAACCCATCCCTTCTCCAGTGGATCTTCCCAACCCAGGAATCAAACCAGGGTCTCCTGCATTGCAGGCAGATTCTTTACCAACTGAACTGTTTATCAAAAAATACCTGTTGAGTGCTTTGCCTGGCACACAGTAGGTGCTCATTAAATACTTGTTGAAGGGACGAATGAGGGACTTTCACAAGAAGGTGTGGCATCTTATCCCTGCTGCTTATATGGATGTTGTATCTGTACCTTCAAAGTGCATTTTGTTTATTGAAGAAAAAAAAGTTGCAACAGCTTTATCGTGAAATTAGTGAAGCTCAACATGAAAGACGAAAGTTATTTCACAGTCCTCTTTCACTACAAATTAATTCACTCCGATTTTCACAAACATACAAGTTTTTTTTCATGGTTGCAGTCATATGTACGTGAGCATTTGGAAAAGGCTTGGCAATAAGGAGTTTCTTTAAATGATGTTTTTATCTTATTTTTTTTAAGAATTAAAAACTAATCACACATAGATTTTTTTTCCCTAAAAGATAAGTATTTCAAGGGGGGGGAGATTGTAAAGTAAGTGTCTTTCTTGTCTCAAGCTTCCAGTTCCCAGTCTTCTCTCTAGTGGGAACCACTATTATCATTTTCTTGTTTGTTGTATATTCTTTCTCTTACGCAAAGAATAGCATCCTATACATACTTTTGCTCCTGTATTTATTTACTTGATTTCTTTTGGAAATTGTCCCAGCATTGGAAAATGTTTTAATTGGTACATACAGTTCCTCCTTAATAGATGTTTTTTTTCACCGACGCCTTGAGCACAATTTTGTGTCTCCACTCTCCCCCACTCTCCCTGATGTTTACTCAGTAATGGTCAGCAGTCATTGTTTAGAAGACTAACAAGAGACAGCCCTTGTTTTTCTCGAGGGAAGAAAAGGCTCCAGTTCCAGTGAACAGTAGACTAAAGGGCAGTCCATGTATCTGGATGCAAGGCAGACATAGAAAGAGAAAGGAAAAGGGATTTGTTCACTAGTAATTGAAAACTGATTTTCCATTCAGCCCATGATTCAAAGTCCAGCGCTGTCACTTACCGGCAGTATGACTTGGGGCAATTTACCTAATCTTTCTTCCTTTCAGTTTCCTTATCTGTTAAATGGATGGTGATAATAGGATCTGCCTTTTGGGGCTTTTTGTGAAGAAGAAACGAGATCATGTGTGGGAAGTACTTGCAGGAATAGGTCTTGGTAGATGCTCCACAAAGGGTAGCTGCTGGGTTATTAATAATCTTTGTTAGCAGACACTTACTGGGTGGTGGAGGGTAAGCCACAGGAGATGCTCAAAGTCCTTGCCCTCATGAGGTGCTCACATGCTCTGCAGGGAGACTGGCACACAGGTCACTGAAGCTAGAACAGGGCCCAGGGGTGCGGAATTGGGCAGTGTGGGGCTCATGGAGGCAGGAAACAATGATTTCTCCCTTTGTGGTTTGGGAATGGCTTGCCACCTCCTCTGTGAAACCCACTCAGTTCTTCTGCAAGTGACCACTCCTCTCTGCGCTCCCTTGGCATTCTTGTGTGAGTAACTTAGATTGGAGCATGCACCTCGCTATCGCACGCATTGTTTTATGCCCGTGTCTCCTCTGCACAGGGAAAGTCTCCTACTTTCTTTGCTCCTGCGTTTCCAGGGTAGACTCTCGGTGGACCTTGTGATGGACCTCTGCTCAGACAAGTCATGCTACCAAATGCAGGCACACTCTTCTCAATAGGTCTTCAGGTCTCTGATGAAACCCAGACTCTGGACTCTGTTGCTTCATTCCCCAGGTACTTGAGTGCTGACCGAGACACACGTGTGCTGTCTGCCAGCTGTAGGTTTTGGGTCTGAATGGTGGTACTTGTCCTACTGAGTCTTGGGAGAGGGAAGAATTATTTGCTCCAGATAGTCCAGGACAAGACGGGAAAACAGAAAGAAGGATGTCTGAAAATGAACTGCTCACGCTTGCTGAAGCCCACCTCCCCCTTCCTCAGAAGTGTGGCTGCTGAGGTGGGCTAGTGGAGGAGCAGGCCGCAGGGAGCTGAGTAGGTGGTCCATAGTTGCTGATGAGGGAGGGGGAGCAGTGGTTGGGTTGGCCTCTGAGAGGGGCATCCTGAGGCATTTCTGGGGCCACTTCCTTCCTGTGGGCATTCATCCACCAGCCTTGCTGTGCTCTTGCTTTGGGCCCAGCTCTTTGCTGAGTGCTGGCCACGTGGAGATGGAAGAGTTGTGTCCTACCCTCAGAGCTGACGGTTAGTGGAGGAATCAGGTGCAAACAGAACGTGACCAGAAGGGGAGTGGTGACGACAGAGGACCCCAAGTGATGTGGCCAAGCAGATTCCAACTCTGGCGCTAGACCTGGGTTCCGATTCTGACTCATCCACACACAACCTTTGTAACTGTGGGCAAGCGTCTTCCCCATTGTTAGTCTCAGTGAACCGATAAGATAACGGGAATGGCAGGGTTACCTGCCTGGGGGCTGTTGTTGAAGATTCCGTGAAATAATGCTGTGGGCTGCTCAGCGCCCTGCCTGACCAGAAACTTATGCTTACAGAGTGCTCATTGTACTTGATTATCCTTAGTGTTGGGGCAGCACCAGGAAGCACTTGTTTGGCTGTTTTCTGTGGGTTCCAGTGTAGCGGTGATGGTGCCAGTCAGTGGTGAAGGTGAAGGTGATGGCCACGGCGTCTGAGAAACCAGCTCTGAGGTCACAGAGTGCTCGAGGAGTCCTTGGGGCTTTCCTCACGGGCCCACAAGTGGTTCTTCTCCCTTTTCTGCTTGGGGCCTTCTCACAGGTGGTTCCAGCCCAGCACCACCCTGAGCCCCTTCTCTTTGATCCCCTGCACTGATCAGTTCCATGGCTTTTCCCCACGGGAGGCATGAGTCCGGCTTGTCTCACCTGCACTTTCTGAGGAGAGCAGACTGTGCAGACCCGGAGAGGCACATTCCCCCCACCCCCATTATTTTGCAGAGCTTTCAGGTCCATTGTGTTCTTTACAGGAGACTTACCACCTCAGTGTCGGCGAAGCAGACAGGGCAGCACTTATAGCAGACCTTGAAGTCAGGCCTGTGTGGGTTTGTGTCCCGGCCCCACTTGCAAGCCCTGTGGCTTCAGGCAGGTGACCAATGCTCTGTTTCCTAATCAACACGGGAAGCACAATGATACTTACCTCCCCCTGGTTCTTACCTGACTTTAAGGAGATGAAAGGAACAGGGCTTAGCACAGTGCTCCACGTCATGAACATCCAGTCAGGGTGAGCTCTGTTAACCTGTTGACGTCCAGGGCTGTCAGGATGCCTGTTTGGGGGGACACGCACTTATTGCCTATGAGTTATGTGAGTTATTGCACATGGAAAGTGTGGAGAGGGTGGTGCAGGCTGCTGGGAGCACCCAGGGTAGCAGGCAGCACTCAGCCTGCCTTGGGACTGTGCACGCAAGCCTGGACTCCCACAAAAGCAGAAGATGCTGGTGAGTGGGAGGACAGAGTCAACCTCGTGGGTGGGCCCTGTCTCAGACCCATCCAGGAACTGAAGGCTGGTTTCCCAAGTTCTTGCTGTCCCACTGTTCTGAGATTCCATGTAAATAATGGGACTTTAGTATAAACTCATATATAATATAAACTCATGCAACATTATACTTTTCCCTCATTAGGATTTAAATGTTTTTATTATCTGATTGTATTTTAAGGTTAAGGCAGTTACTTGAGTAATCAGAGGAAAATGTAAATATTTGGCCTCAACTGTCAAAAGTTTCCTTGAAAAAAAAAGTTCCCATGAAAATCATCTTATTAGAGACAAAAGAAAGAATGATGAATAATTATGTTCGTATTTATTGGATACAGTAATTCTCACCCACTCTTGTATGAGCTTGATAAGTAGGTCAGGGGAAATCTGTGCTTTTGATACATTTCTGAGTTACTAAATATTTATGGAAAACAAATTAGTGAATTCTGGAGAATTTGGTGTGTCTCTTTTTGTGGCAATCAAGTCTGTTATGTGGAATTAGGGACTTTCACTATGTTGATATTTCTTGTTCTGTGCCCTCTCTGTAGCTGTTTTTTTTTTTTTTTTCCTCTCTAGGCACCGTATCTCTAGCACCTTGAGTCCACTGGCGTCTAGGGTTGTTCCCACTGGGTTCCCACAGCACCCTGGTGTAGCAGGTAGTAATACTGTGTGACCGGCCTCAGCTTCCTCTCACCCCGCTCCCAGACTTTGCAGAGTCAGTCTGCATTTTTTCTCCACGTTCAGGGCCTAGCCCAGGGCTAGTAACCGGCAGCCAGGACAATCTGAGTGTGGTGTTCCCTCTGCTTCTGGTTTCTCTTAGGAAAAAGCCACATGGTTTGCATGGCCCGCAGGTGTAACAGCTTGCTCTTCAGCGTAACTGTGAGTCCCCCGGTACAGTGTGTGCCATCCTGTCACACCACGGACTGCGGCTTCTCTGCCCACCATCCGGTCCTCCGTGCCTGGCGCAGCGTCCGGCACGGAGTAAGTAGTCCATAAATGTTTGTTACAGGGACACATGGAATAAAGGGCGGGAGCCCAGTGACTGATCTGAACCTGTAAAACGAGAAAGCTGTTGGATCTGAGGTCCCTTCATCATAAAATATTTCAGCACTTTACAAAGCCTCGACACCTTGTTTTTTAGCCTCATATTGATTCTGCGGGGTAGGTGGGGGTCGACTTTGGTCTTCGGAGGAGAAAACTGAAGCTCAGAGAGGGTGAACAGATTGCCCAAGATGGAGCTATGGGAGACACAGAGGGCTCCTCAAGTGTCTTTTCTCACAGCCCGTGCTGCCTTAGGTGTGGTTTCTGACACACTTTGGAAGAGCCACAGGTGAGACAGGTAAACAGATTCATGGAGAAAAGGTACTTGCAGCAGTTCCTCTTGGTTTTAGTTGTTTTTTCCTGATAATTTGAAAAGTTGAGTTCAGTTTGGGACGATGGCTTTAAGGTCTGAGATCAGGAAACACTGATCTTTTGTATAAACAACGAAGGTACAGGATTGGTGTATGTGCTGATTGGTCGGTGACTAAGATTAGAATTTGTTCTTTTTGGGAAAATTTTTGATAAGAGTAGAAGTTACTTGCTGACCTATACGTAGCGTTGTTGTCATTGTTTAGTCACTGAGTCGTGTCCGACTCTTTGCGACCCTATGGACTGCAGCGCGCCAGGCTTCCCTGTCCATCACTAACTCCCAGAGCCCACTAAACTCATGTCTATCGCATCAGTGATACCATCCAACCATCTTACCCTCTGTTGTCCCCTCCTCCTACCCTCAGTCTTTCCCAGCATCAGGGTCTTTTCCAGTGAGGTGGCTCTTTGCCTCAGGTGGCCAAAGTATTGGAGCTTCAGCTTCAGTCCTTCCAATGAATATTCAGGACTCTTTCCCTTTAGGATTGACTGGTTCGATTTCCTTGCAGTCCAAGGGACTCTCAAGAGTCTGCTCCAGCACCGCAATTCAAAAACATCCATTCTTCAGCACTCAGCCTTCTTCATGGCCCAAGTCTCACATCCATATGTGACTACTGGAGAAACCATAGCTTCGACTATGTGAACCTTTGTCAGCAAGGTGACATCTCTGCTTCTTGATAAACTGTCTAGGTTTGTCATAGCTTTCCTTGCAAGGAGCAAGTGTCTTTTAGTTTCGCGGCTGCAGTCACCATCCGCAGTGATTTTGGAGCCCAGGAAAAGAAAATCTGTCACTGTTTGCACCTTCTGTTTGCCATGAAGTGATGGGATCGGATGCCAGGATCTTAGTTTTTTGAATGTTGAGTTTTAAGCCAGCTTTTTCACTCTGCTCTTTCGTGATTGTCAAGAGGCCCTTTAGTTTCTCTTCTCTTTCTGTGACTTTTTATGACCCTATGGACTGTAGCCTGCCAGACTTCTCTGTCCATGGGATTCTGCAGGCAAGAATATTGGAACGGCCATGCCTCCAGGGGATCTTTCCGACCCAGCAATTGAACTCTCATCTCTTACTTCTCCTGCTTTGGTAATCAGTTTCTTCACCATGAGTGCCACCTGGGAAGCCCTGATATGTAGCATTATTTTGATGCTTTCAAAAGATGCTAATTGCTTCAGTTAGCCTGTTTCTCTAATTTATCTCTGGGTGTACCTGCCTTGGGCTCTTTTGCTGTGAGCAGTGCTGCAGGCTTTGTGCTTATCAGATACAGTGTCAGTCAGATCTGAAGGTTAGAGGTCATCAGGGCTGCTCTTCCTGCTTTCCTCATGAGGGTGGATGGACTTTGCCAGGGTTTTCAGACTCGGGCGTCCTGATTCTCCACCTGTAAAACCTGTGGACTTCCATTTGTGTGTTGCAGTTTCTCAGCAGCTGCCTGCCTCTCATGTAGTGTTGCTCATAGACCACGTCCATTAGAAGACAGTTTCCAGTGAGGCTCTCTGTGGTGGGGGCATGATGGCTGAGCCAACTGCCCAACCAGGAAAGATTATTCTGTGTGTGTGTGTGTCTGTGTGTGTGTGTGTGTCAGTCACTCAGTTGTGTCCAACTCTTTGCAACCCTATGGATTGTAGCCTGCCAGGCTCCTCTGTCCATGGCTGGAGTGGGTTGCCATTCCCTTCTCCAGGGAATCTTCCCAACCCAGGAATCAAACCCAGGTCTCCTGTATTGCAGGTGAATTCTTTGCTGTCTGAGCCACCAGGGAAGCCTACTTAACGTATAAGATTGGGAAGTACTAGCATTTGAATGGGAGAAGGCAATGGCAACCCACTCCAGTACTCTTGCCTGGAAAATCCCATGGACGGAGGAGCCTGGTAGGCTGCAGTCCATGGGGTTGCGAAGAGTCAGACATGACTGAGTGACTTTACTTTCACTTTTTACTTTCCTGCATTGGAGAAGGCAATGGCAACCCTCTCCAGTGTTCTTGCCTGGAGAATCCCAGGGACGGGGGAGCTTCTGTGGGCTGCCATCTATGGGGTTGCACAGAGTCAAACACGACTGAAGTGACTTAGCAGCAGCAGCAGAGGTATGTAAGTGTAAAAATAAGTCCAAAATAAAACAAATAAGTGTTGGAAAGGTTAATTAGAGCACTGACAGTGGCTACAAAAGAAGAGTACAAGGTGCTCAGAGGCCATAAGCCAGATGGCTTTACCTGGTTGGGCAATCAGAGATTGCTTCCCAGAGGAAAGAGGAGTTGGGGTTAGCCAGGAGAAGAAGTGGCTGCAGGTGGCAACAGTACACTGTTTGGAGTCAGAAAACCTTGGTTCCTGCTCTGAGTCACTTAGTTTTGTGAGCCTTGAGAGAGGCACTTAATTTCAGTCTTCTTTAAAGGTGATCGTAATACTGACTTTGTGATATCTTACTGATCAGGGCCACTAAAATAATAATAATAAAAAAAGAAGACTATTTCAAGTGCTGGATTTCCCAGGTGGCACAGTGATAAAAAATCCACCTGCCAATGCAGGAAATGCAAAAGATGTGGGTTTGATCCCTGGGTTGGGAAGATCCCCAGAGAAGGAAGTGGCAACTCAGTCCAGTGTTTTTGTTTTATGTTTTGTTTTTTTGGCTGCGAAGCATGTGGGATCTTACCTTCCCAACCAGGGATCAAACCTGCACCCCCTGCATTGCAAGGCGAAGTCTTAACCACTGGACCACCAGAGAAGTCCCTCATTCCAGTGTTTTTGCCTGGGAAATTCCATGGACAGAGGGGCCTGCAGGACTACAGCCCCTGGGGTCGCAAAGAATCAGTTGATTGGCATGCAACTGAGCATGCCAGCACTTCAAGTGCTAGCAAAGATGTGGAGCAGCCAGAATGCTCACAGCCAGCTGCTGGGTGTGTAGATCGGTTTAGCCAGTTTGGAGACTGCTTGCCATCATCTAACAAAGCTAAACATTTAACCAGCTATGACCCGGTAGTTCCACTCTTGGGTATCAACCCAGCATGAAGGCATATGAATGTGCCACATGGCACCACTCAAAAGGCTTACAGCAGCACCCCCGTGATGGCCCAGGCTGGAAACAGCCCCAGTGTCCGTCAGTATAGAGTGGACAGGAACGGTAAACTCCCACAGTGGGAAAACAGTAAGTGAACAACCATGGAAAATCAGGATGAATTTCACAAACATAATGTTCATTCAGGCACAAAAGATCATGTCCTGTACGGCTCCATTCATAGAAAGTTTAAATAGGCAGACGTAATCTCTGCTGTTGAAAACCAGAGTGGTGGCCACCCGTGGGAGGCTGGTAGAGATGGAAGGAGGTGTGGTGGGTTTTTGGAGGCGATCATGGTGTTTTCGCCCCATCCGGGTGCTGTGACCTGGGTGTGTTCACTTTGTGAGACCCCTTTGACCTGTGCACTTGCATTGTGTTCCTGTATGCATTCTTCTGCACGCATGTTGCATTTCCATGGGAAGTTTATTTAAAACGCTGACGGAAGGAAGCTTATCAGTCATGTTCCACTCAAATTATTATTAATGGTGAGAATGGAAGTTTTTTTGTATTGATGAGTAAAATAATCATTTTAACATACTTCATCTTTACCTCTTCCTTTGATCTTTGCATTTGTTTTGTAAGGTAACAAACATATCAGTACCTTAGAACGTATATTTAATTTACAAATAAGCTTATGTATGTAAGAGGTACTTGCTCAATGCATGTTCAGCTGTTAGTAGTGAAGGACTGGAGAGTTTGATGAGCTGTAGCTCAAGGTCATAACAGAAGGGGCAGCCCAAGCAGGGGCCTGGCTGCGGGAAGCAGGTGGTGAGGAGGGAGCCTCAGTCGGTTTGGGTCAGCAGCCTGTGTTTGGGTTGTTTTCTTGCTTCTGGAACACGAAGTGTGGGCTGGGGTGGGGGTGGCCTGAAGCCAGAGAGGGACGCAGAGCCTGGCCTCTTGAGCGCCTTGGACCCCAGGGACCCCAGGGGAAGGGCTGCGAGTAAGCTCTGGAAGTGGGAGGACTAAGGGAAGGGGGCAAGCAGAGGAGACAGGAGGAGGAGGGGGAGAACGAGGTTGTTATTGAGGCTGAGAGATGAGGGGCTGGTGAACCGTGTTCAAAGCTCAGCCGTTAGGTCCTGCTGACCTAATGGGTGGTGGGAAGGTGGTGCGGTGCAGGAGGATGAGGCCTGCAGCTCAAGGGCCGAAGCTGTTTGGAAGACTGGGGAGAACTTCGGGTGTTCTCAGGCATGGGGAAGGATCAAGAGAGTGGAGGAGGCTGAGGGTTAGATGGGTCTCAGGCGGACACCTCTTCCTCAGAGTTGGGAGTCAGGTGCCAGGAGACGATGCGGAAACTTCAGGTTAAAGGAGGGACCCAAGGGAGGTGAAGTCAGCTTTCCTCAGTGGAGGTCATGAGGCTGCCCTCCTGGGGATGGTGGAGGATGCGGAGAGGGGGTGCTCTGTAGGAGGGAAGGCAGACCGGCCCCAGGGCCCTCTGCAGCAGCTGTGCGGGATGCCTGTCCTGTGCCACATGGTCTGCCTCCCTGGCCACTTGCTCTGAGGGTTGGGGTGTTTGTGCCAGGTACTCCTGAGTTTTCCCTGCGGGCCCCTTCCTGAGGTCTTGGCCGGGCTTTGCAGCTGCCAGAATGCATCTTGCTGTGGAGTCTCCTGGCAGACCCTTCTGTGCTTCCACCAGCGTGTATCCAAAGCATGATGGGAAAGGAGAATAGTGACCACAGAGATTTAAGTTAACTTTGGTGATTTTAGGGCAGGCTTTGCTACCCGATCGGCTAAATGGTATCGCATATTGATCTATGGGGAAGGCTTGTGACATTTCACAGAACAGGCTAAGAATCAGATCTTGTTGTACTATATTTGGTCTGACCTTGCTGAGTGTCGAGAAACAAGTCTCATCATCTGGAACATCATGTAAATCGAATAACCCCCCCCTGCTTTTTCAGAGGCTCCTGTTTGGAAAGAGACCTGCTGGGACAGTTTATCCTGTTGGCCTGGGATTATGAAGCCCAACACGTGTTCCTGGTAAGTGGGTTCACTGACCCTGGTGCCCTGTGCCCTCTTGAGCAGAGGGCCAGGGTGTGGCACCCAGGGGTGCGGCTGGTTCCGGTGTGAGGTCGGAGAACCTCCCGCCGCGAGCCTGTGGGGCTGTGGAGGGCGCAGGGGCTTCTGGGACTCGGGTGTCCTCAGTGAGCCACACCCAGAGGGTGTTTCAGGGGCTTTGTCTTGGGATGACTTGGGCTCTGGGGTTTTCACTCCTGACTCTTGGATCAGGGTTTTTTCCTTCCTCTCTCTCCTCCTCGTGCAAAAGCTCTTGTTGCCACACTGTTTCGGTGTCATCCTTTTGCTCCTGTTGGTCAGAAGACGAACGTTCTGTGTCATCCTCCCTACAATTGGGGTGACTTGGGTGATCTCCTTTCTCCCAACCTCAGTCAAGTCCTTGTCTCACCCCACAAACCTCTGCCCCCTCTCTCTCAGTTCAGCTTCCCTCCTCACTTTGGGCTATCCTTGCTACAGAGCCTTCGTCAGAAAGGGCCAGCCGTGGTGTGAGTCACGCTTGGCCCTGGGAGGATGGGGGAAGGAATACGAAGGTGAGTAAGACATGATCGTGGTCTTCCAGAGACTGTAATCTACTCGTCAACCCCTGTCTTCCTGCCCACTTCCTCCCAGCCTCCTCGCTCCCTGAGGTTCTGTCCAGCCTACCCGACACCTCTTCTAAGAATGCTTTTCTGCACTCCTGACTCACTTAAGCTCCCCTTCTTTTAAACTGTCATGACACTTGTCATGACACATGTCATGTCAAGGCCTCTCGTGGCCTTGGCCACAGTCTGCACTGCAGCCTGCTTTTTTTTTGACCTCCCCCTTATCTCCTTGACTAGACGTCAAGCACTTTTAAGGCAGGGGCTGTGTCTTGCTCAGTATTGTGTTCCATGCAGTGCTTTGCTCCATGCCTTACACACAGTAGGTACTCAATAAGTGTCACCAGACGGGAACCAACATGGACTCGCTCATGGTTCTCAGCACCCATCCCCTCTGCAGCCATGGTTCTCAGGTCTTGAGACAACATATGACCACAGGGGAATATCTGCCTAGAAGAATCCTAGGAGATCTTATTCAGATTGGAGTAGTCACAAAAGTGTTAAAAGCTGAAATATTACAATATTTTTCAGATTCTTCCTAGTACCTTACCCTTCTGTCAAGCTACTCTCACAAAGTAGTAGAAGGTAAAGTTTCTGATGCTTTCCTGCCAGGGCCCTAGGCTTCCTTGATTACAGTACAGTAATTCATACAGTGCTTGGAAGAAGCAAGTTTCCTAAAACTTACATATCAAAGGGATTGGTTCCTTTAAGGAGGTTGCTGGAAATACTTGGTTTAAAGGTAAGAGGACGTGAGAAAACTGAGACTGGCAGATAAGTCATTTTCCCAAGATCACACAGCAAGTAAGTGGCCGAGTTGAGTTTTGACTCTAGGTTAGTCTAGTTCTAGAAATGGGGTTCCTCTTTTCTATGCTTTTGAGTCTGTTGAGAAATGGATTCCATGGGCAGGGCTGCAGCTACCTACTTGCTGCCTATGCCCTCAGAGGGACTGCTCAATTTCACGGATCCCAGGGGGTCTGGGCAGAAATGCTCCTAGCCCCTGTCATGACAAGGGGACCAGAGGGCAGGGGGTCCTCTCCCCATGTCTCAGCAGGAAGATCACAGTGTGCCAGCCCGTTTCACGTGGGTCCCCTTGAACAGAGGCTAGAAGTTGTCCAGGCTCCCCAGTGCCGCCATAGCTCGAGCAATCTGCCGTGAACATGGGCTACGTGAACCCGCACCCTCCAGGCGGCAAAGACACAGGACAGCTTTGTGGGGGCCTGGCCAGTGAAAGAGGGAAGCCAAGCTTCACACTTGGAGCAGTGGGTCCTTTGAGGCAGGATAGAAGGAAAAGATGTATAAGAACTTTAGAGAATTCCTACGAGGATGCAATTAAAGTTTACCAGAGGCTTGCTGGAACTAAAAAACATGGCTTTAATTGGTGGTTTGGAAGGTCCAGTAGAAGAAATGCCTCAAAACCCAGAAAAATAATAAAAAGAAATGGAAATAATTAACTAAAATGTGAGATGCTGTCCGCAGGGAAAGGCCTTGGAGACCTTATCCAGGGGACTTGGCATGGAGTCATGGGAGTTCCAGAAGGAGAAAAAAGAATAGATGGAGGAGTAATAGGAAGACAATAGAAGAAAATGTCATTGAATTGAAGAAAGATTTGATTCTTCAGATTAAATGGATCCTTTCATCCCACACAAAAACCAACACTCAGACCTACTTTCTAGTAAAAGTCCTAAACTCCTAGAAGAAAGAGAAAAATCTTAAAATTTTGTAGGAAGAAAGAACAGATTGTTGTCAAAGTAGAGAGAATTAGGCTGACATTGGGCCTCCTATATGCAGCCCCGGAGACTGGAAGACAGTGGCCCAGGGTCTCCAGACTGTTCAAGGGAGAGGGCTGCATTCCTTGCTGTGCCCATTGAGTTGTCACTCATGGTCATTGTGAAAGAAAGGCATTTCACACATGTGAGGACATAAAGCATAAGTCATCTGGTAAGTGTGCCTGAGGGAAATGTCCAGCGAAGTTCTCTAGCCTAAGGACAATTAGAGCAGAGTTCCTGGGGTGGGGGATGTGGAGAGTGAGGGGGCAGTGAGCGGCAGTGCACCCTTTGGCTCATAGAGACTAATCTCACAGGATATTGCTACTATGACGTGGAATTTTTATTTTATGTTATTAAGAACTTTTAAAATAGAGGAGAGCTGTATGAGAAAGCATAATAGGCTGAAAATTCTAAACCATCTCTGTAAAACCCAAGCCTGTGGGAGAATGGATAGGAGAGTTGGGAAATGAGTGTTCCACTTTTAAGAGACTTAAATAAACACAGGGAAAATAAAAACCAAGGCATTGTTATTTATGTGTGTTATAGAAGGAGAAATAAAGGCTCAGTTTTGACTTTTGGGGATCAGAAGGTGTGTTAGGACTAGATTTTGTCACATGTAATAGATAACCCCGGAATAACAATGACTTAAACATGTATGAGTTTATACTATTTCATGAAAGAGTAAAGAGGTTGGAGTGATGGAATCAAAGTCACCACAGAGCCAGGTTCCTTAATGTCTCAGTGCTCTTGCTGCCATAGCAGATTGCCTCCTGACTCAAAATGGCTGCTTGAGCTCCAGTCATCACATCTGCATTCTAGAGGCCAGAAGGAGAAAGAGGAGAAGAGGCATGCCCTTTCACATACTTCTCAGAAGTCTCACCCAGCACTAACATTTACATCTCACTGAGTAGAGCTTAGCCACACCGAGCTACAAGGGACCATGGGGTATGCTTAGCTAATAGGAGTTTTCTTGCTGGAGAAGTAAAGGAGAAAGAAAGAAATTGGGACTCTCTGCCTCAAAAGAGCATCACTAGCAGAATGCAAATAAAAATAGTTCTGTTTTACCTTTTTAAGTGGCAAAATGTTAACAAAAATTGATAAAACCAATGTTAGCAAGTGACTGAGGGAAATGAGTGCTCCCTTACACTGCTGTTGGGAGTATGAATTGTTCTAACTTTTGGGGAATATAATCTGAAAATATTGAATGAGTATTAAATATCCATATCTGTCAGCTGAGTAGCAAGTCCTGCAGAAGCCCCAGTGCAAAAGGCAGTACAGAGCTGTTTTCTGCACCGCTGTTTGTAGTGGCAAAAAGTGGAAGGGGTGGGAACCCCCATCAGCCACATATTAGGCATTTATTAAAAAGCAAGAAGAAGGCTGAGCGCCAAAGAATTGATGCTTTTGAACTCTGGTGTTGGAGAAGACTCTTGAGAGTCCCTTGGACTGCAAGGACATCCAACCCGTCCATTCTGAAGGAGATCAGCCCTGGGATTTCTTTGGAAGGAATGATGCTAAAGCTGAAACTCCAGTACTTTGGCCACCTCATGTGAAGAGTTGACTCATTGGAAAAGACTCTGATGCTGGGAGGGATTGGGGGCAGGAGGAGAAGGGGACGACAGAGGATGAGATGGCTGGATGGCATCACTGACTTGATGGACGTGAGTCTGAGTGAACTCCGGGAGTTGGTGATGGACAGGGAGGCCTGGCGTGCTGCGATTCATGGGGTCGCAAAGAGTCGGACACGACTGAGCGACTGAACTGAACTGAACTGAAAAAGCAACCAGATCTCTCTCTCCACGTTGACGTGAGGGAAGCCTGTGATACATCATCAGGTTTAAAAAAAACAAATTGCAGAATAATTTGTCTCCAGCAGTGGTTGCAAACTGGTGACCAGTAGTAGTGTGTCCCAGGCCAGTGCTAAGTGCTTTTTACATAATTTTCTTCTCACCGTGAACTGACAAGGAAGGGACTATTGGGTTGCCTCTTTTCAAAGGAGGAATTAGAAGCACAGAGACTAAGTGACTGTCTTGCGGTCACCTAGCCAATAGGTACAGGGCTCAGGAAGTGACCAGGCCTCCAGAGTCTAAGCTCCTCCCAACTCTGCTACCCTGCCCAGGAGCACTATCTAGTCTCCCTCTCCAATGCTTTTATGGCCAACTCAGTGTTTTCCAAATGTTCAAAATAGAGTGGTGCAGTTAGCCGCTGGACCCATCTGTCCTCATTCCAATACACCTGCAGCTTTGCCAGTGACACAATCTGCGGGGCCCCACAGGCCTTTGTGGTTCGACCTTGGCTTCTGGTCTGAGTCCCACTTAGTTGCATGTATTTATGTTGCTTGGTGGAGAAGGCAATGGCACCCCACTCCAGTACTCTTGCCTGGAGAATCCTATGGACAGAGGAGCCTGGTGGGCTGCAGTCCATGGGGTCACTAAGAGTCGGACACGACTGAGCGACTTCACTTTCACTTTTCACTTTCACGCACTGGAGAAGGAAATGGCAACCCACTCCAGTGTTCTTGCCTGGAGAATCCCAGGGATGGGGGAGCCTGGTGGGCTGCTGTCTATGGGGTCGCACAGAGTTGGACACGACTGAAGCAACTTAGCAGCTGCAGCATGTTGCTTGGCACAAAAACTTGGAGGAAGACACTCCTGTCTGCCCAATGGGATTACCTAAGTGTGTGGAAGGGGGTCGGCTCTGGGAGAGGGTGGTTTCATGGCTTTTTATTTGTACACCCCTGTTGGGTTTGGCTTATGGCAACAAAGATACATTATTTTTGTAGTTTAAACAAAAGTACAATAAAGTATAATTTAAAATGATGAAACATCAAGAAACAACCCAGATAAATTACTACACTTTCCTTTTTGTCGTTTGTTTCTTTTGAGGTTGTCTTTATAAACATCTGAAAGCAAGGAGACTGGAGTTTTTCTTTTTTATAAGATGAAGGTTCAGGTCATCCATTGTGTTTGCTTCTGACACCTTCTGTGTTTGAACATCTCATTCTTGAACCAAAACATTATAACAGGAGCAGCAGTGGTCCTCCCTGATCAGGAGGAAGTCTCTGTCCTGATGTAACCTCAGAGTCAGACATGGGAAGCATGTGGAGGGAGGGTGCTCAGGAAAGGGCTTGTGAGCCCCAGAAGCCATGGGCCGCTCCTGATGCTGCCGGCGTGACCCTCTTGCTGGACATCTTGGGGAGGCAGCTGAGCACGGCCACAGCTGTGAAGCACCGGGAAGGATGAATGTAATTTAAGACAAATAGGATGAGTGCTAAGAGGCCTGGGCGCTCTAAAACCCTGTAAGAGAAGGACGCAACATTGGGGTCCCAGCACAGGTCCCAAAGGAAGTAACATTGAGAATGAGACTGGAAAAGAGAGGAAGGAGGAGAAGGAGGGACGAGGAAGGTCTAGGGAGAGAACCAGCCCCTGAGCACACCTTGCTGTGGGGGACGGGGTGGGGCGGGGGCTGCAGAGTGTGGCCACTAGTCTCCTCCAGCACCCTTTTGGCACGTGTTCTAGCCTGCACGTCCTTGGCTAGAAGCCACTTCCAAGAGGCTGGGTCGGGGAGGGGTGGCAGAGGGCCTGCACACGCCCAGCACCGAACACGTCCTCCCCACCCCAGGCAGAGCCTGTGACTCTAGGTAGGTTGGGCACTTGTCAGCCCCCCTCCTGCCCTCATACCAGCTTTCCTCAGTGACCTTGCCTGCTGACCCTCTCCTGGCAGGACCACAGCCCTGGCCACCTGGGATCAGGGCTGGAGGGATGGTGAAGGCAGGTCTCAGCCACTTTTAACTTGACACCCCTCTGGGTGGTAGCTTCTGCCTGAGTCCTCCGTGAGCCGAACCGAGCCCAGAGTGATGCTGCTTCCCCTGCCCCTGCCCCAGGAGTTGGCATCCCTTCTCCCTGCGTCTCCCACCCTCCTCAGGCTAGCAGGGATCTCTCCTTGAAGTCCACTGTGAAGTTCAAGTGTCTGTCCTGGTGGCCTAAGCATTGCAGTCTTGCCCGGACCTTGCACCTTCCTAAAGTAGACTAGGGTGGGGGAGTCGTTTCTTTGTTTCTATTGAGAACAAGGCAGACTGCTGGGTACTGTGCTGGGGACTGGGAATAAAGTAACAGTGTTTAAGCTCTTACCCCCTGCTAGGCGCTGTGATCAACCCTCCACAGAGAGGACCTGGGTTCAGGAACTTAAAGCGTATAAAACGCTTAGACTGCTGCCTGGTACCCACTGCTACTCCTGAGTGCCAGCTGTTGCTGTTCCTGGCCCTCATCATAGCCACACGGGGGGCGGACAGTCCTGTATCCCCACTTTACAGAGGCAGAAACAGGCTTAGAGGGGCACTTGCTTGCCATCACATAGGATTCAAACCCAGGACTCTCTGAGGGTGAATGAGTGGATGTGACTCTCACCTTCCAGGGCTCATGGTCAAGCAGGGAGATAACCCGGAGAGAAGATGTCCTTGCCAGAGTGACGAGTGCCACAGCTGGTTGAGCAGAGGGCTCACGGAGCGGCCTGGGGGAGGGGCCTGGGGGTGGGGTGGGGGAAGCCCAGGAAACCCATTCCAGGCAGCACCCTTGTCGAGATGGGGAGATTGTCACTTCCTCCCACCTGTGGGATGCACCTTAGTTTCCCTGGGGCTTCAGTGAGGAGGCACTAGTTTGGTGGTCTGTGCACATGATCAGTTAGTGGTTAATCATCTGAGTATCTGGATGTGGCTTCCCCTCCCAGCCAGACTCCTGAGACCTTGTCCCCCAGGTGGTCCCATGGGGAAGACCCCTCTGCCTCCAAGCTCAGTGTGACCTGAGGCCCTGTCCCTCTACTTTATGAACCCCCAGCCTTCTTGGGGACATATGTGCAGATGGCCTGGGTTATAGCTCTGCGTTGCTTACCTCGCCTCTCCGTTCCTGTCCCTCGAGTGAATGTTCTGCTGCCCCGTAGAAAGGCTCCGTTGCAGTCAACAGAAAGGAATGAAACACCGTCATAGAACTGTGATTGAAAATCCCAAGCTACATAAATCCCACCATGACCCTGACACCCCAACAAAACTCCTTCTGTTGCCCATTTCCTTTCCAGTTCCTGTCCACAGGGCAGGTGGGATTTTACACGGCTATTATGCATCTTGCCTCTTAAACCTCGAGGTGGTTGGAAATGAGATCGCTCAGTTAGGAGATGACCACCAGGTGGCACCAGAGCACCAGACATTGGACTCCAGCCTCCCACGTCTGATCCCTGTCAGTAGCGCATCCCCGAGGTGCTTGTCTGTGGAGGTGCGCTTTCAATTTTCCCTCCAGATGCTGTGTTACTCACACATGCGTCGCCTACTTATTTTAGAAGAAGTTGGGCGGTACTGGAGTGTACAGAAAGCAGAAAGTAGCAATGCCATACGTGACGCCTGTGAGCACTGACGTTAAGACGCGAGCGCACGAGTGTGTGCTTTGTTGTTCGGTGCTTAGTCGTGTCTGACTCTTTGGAACCGCATGGACCGTAGCCCACCAGGCTCCTCTGACCCTGGGATTTCCCAGGCAAGAATACTGGAGTAGGTTGCCATTTCCTTCTCCAGGGGATCTTCCTGACCCAGGGATCGGACCTGCGTCTCCTGCATTGCAGGCAGATTCTTTACCACTGAGCCACCAGGGACGCCAGCGACTTGAGTACATAACCTTCTGTACTTTCGTATGAGTGTTCAGATGTAGATGTAAGTATTTCAAAACATGTCCAGATGTCATTTTCTCAGTAATCCCTTCTCAGACCACTGCCCCCATTTAAAATTGTAAACCCACCCCTTCCCCACTGTGTCTGTACCTGCTCCTTGCTATACTTCTCTCTCTTTTATCACTAGCTTATGTGCCATATGTTTTACCGAATGCTTTATTTATTGTTGGTTCCCCCCACTAGAATGTCCCAGGGGATTTCTGTCTGTTTTTTACTGCTTTATGCCCAGTACCTAGAATAGTACCTGACACATACTAGACTGTCTACCAAATACTTGCTGAATGAACAAATGAGTAAGAGTGAATATGTCCTGAATCTGCGGGCATCTTTCTGTGTCTGTAAATACTGCTCTACTTGCCCAAGGCCGCTCTGCAGAGCGTGAGCCAGAGCTCTGCAGGGCTTCTTTCTGTTTTAAAGATTTCTTTTTTTTAATGTGGCACATTTTTAAAATTTTTTATTGAATTTGTTACAGTTATTGCTTCCGTTTTTTGTTTTAGTTTTTTGACTGAGAATCACGTGGGATCTTAACTCCCCAATCAGGAAGAGTTGGGGGCAAAGTCTTAACATTGGAAGGCGAAGAGTTGGGGGCAAAGTCTTAACACTGGAAGGCAAAGAGTTGGGGGCAAAGTCTCTGCATTGGAAGGCAAAGTCTTAACCACTGGACCTCCAGGGAAATCCCATGGGTGGCTTCTTTCTGTATTAACAGGACTTCATCATTTCATGCAGCATTTCAGAACCATATCCCATTTACTGACTGACTTTCATCTCTTTCTTGATGTCTTTTCCTATACAAATGTTTCAATTTTAAACATAGTTAAATCTGCCAATAAATTCCTTTATTTTCTAACTTTTTATCACCCTAGAGAGGACTTCTTCACCCCAGGATAATAATACTAATAAAAAAGCATAATGATTTGTGTTTCCTTTGGTATTTTTCTGGCAGTTAATCTTTATCCAAACTATATGGGCTTCTCAGGGACCCTGGGGTACTGCAGTCCCAAGGGCCACCAAGAGTGAGTGACTGAACAAGAGCAACAGCAGATGCCAGGAGCAGGAATCCTCTTGGCAATGTAGGAGACGTGGGTTCAATCCCTGGATCGGAAAGATCCCCTGGAGGAGGAAATGACAACCCCCTCCAGTATTCCTGCCTGAAAAATTCCATGGACAGAGGCGGGCTACAGTCCTTGGGGGTGACAAAGAGTCAGAAACGACTGAGCGCACACACACACATCCTTATAAATGACCTTGATAAAATTTTAAACAAATTCCCTCTCAAGTGAATAGCAAATTGCCTCATCAACATTTATTGAATAATCCATTCTTCCCCACTGTTTGAAATGCCATCTTGACCAGATAGTAATTCTCATGTATAATTGATCCTATTTTCTGGACTAAGTTCTGTCCTGCTGACCATTTATCATCAGTGTGGCTTCCTGGAAGGACAGGTCCCTTTTCATTATAATTTTTACTTTTTTTGAAAACTTCTTGGCTGCTTTTAGTTATTATCCAGATGAAGTTTTAAATCAACTTGTTGAATTCCAGAATGAGTCCCCTTAGGATTTAGAATGAACTTTCATTTTATTTATAAATCAACTGGGGAGAATTGATGTCTTTATAATATCTTCTCCTTATTCGGAAGGAGTGAAATGTCTCTCCTTTGATTTAAGTCTTTTTTTTTTTTTGTCTAATAGTAAAGTTTCATAATTTGCTTCAAATGCTTTTTGTACCTTCCTTTTACAGTTTATTTCTATGTATTTTCTTTCTTAGTAGACCCTTGTGCCATTACATTTTTCTAGCCAGTTATCGTTTGGATAGAGGAGACAGTTCGTTTTGTGGCCATGTGTCTAATGTTCATAGCTTTCTCTTGGATCTGATTCCATTTGCTTCAAACTTTCTAGGCACTTTTAATTTCTGGTTTGTCATTGTCATCATTCTCTGTATTTCAATATTATTAATACAACAGATTTCACATTGTTTCTTGTTTTCTCATTTTGGCAAGATTAGGAGAAGGGAAGTCCACAAGTGTGTGAACCTCGTTCATTGTCTTGAACCCATATAGTTTGATGTGAAGGTGTCATTTTCTCCATGCCCTTTAGCACTCCCCCTCCCACCTGCCTTTGCCCTTCAGTGTTCTCCACAGAATGTGGAAGGCCCTGGAAGATGACTTAAAACTCAGGGGGTGTTTCCCTGAAGCCCCAGCTCACATCGCGCGGAGGGATGAGCCCTCTGTTCCTTGTAGGCTTCGTCCCGCCGCCACTGCTATGCCCGCCCCTCTTCTCCAGCCCTGTCTTGCCCGCCCTGGCTTACTCTCCGGAGACAGTGTCCTTTCTAATCTGGTGGGAAGCACCAGGCTGTCCATGACGGTCAGGACTCAGTGGTATTTTTCAGGAAGGACCAAGGGTGTGGGTGTCCTGTCCCGCCAACCTCCTCACCTTGAGCTTCTGAGGCACCTGGTCAGAGGGGAAACAGCAGCAGAGGACAAAAGACCCTCTCTGTGAACCAACCTGTGCCTGGTGCCCACTGCAGGGCTCTCTGGTCAATGCCGGTTGAAGCAAGCGATGGGCTCCCAGTTGCTTGGGGCCCCTCCCACGCTCCTGCACTCGCTCCGTGCTGTGGACTCTCGCCTTCCTCTGGCGCTGCAGTGCGCAGGGCCTTACAGGTGGGAGTCAGAGCCGGCTGAGCCCAAGCGGAGCCCCATCCACCCGTGGATCCCAGAGCAGCAGTGAGAGGAGGGAGCCCTGAAGAGGCGTGCCACCTGCGGCACCTGGCGATGCTCCCGACAGACGGGGTCCAGTCAGTGACCTGGCCGGTCCCCAGCCACACCAGTGCTTCCTCTGCCCTTGGCAGGGACTAGGAGGAAGGCAGGGTCCTGATGCTCCTTACAGGAAACTGCCCTCCATCCCATCCTCCGTCAACCGTAGATGGTGTGTGTTTGGCCCGCACATAACAGGCGTAAAATACCCAAACCTCCAGGCCCCAGAGCACAACCGTCAGATCATGGTTTGTGTGGGCAATGGCAAGTCCCTGGCATCAGGCCTGGTGGTGGAGCTTATGTGTGTGCGTTGGGGGGTGGCCTATGGGGTGGGAGGTGAGGGTGTAGGATCCCTTTTTAAATTTATCTTTTTATTTTGAAGTAATTTTCTACACAGGGATTTGCAAAACTGGGCAGAGCACTTACACATACTCTTCACCCAATCTCCGTGTTAACTCGCGTAACCACAGTACAGCATCAGGTTAACCTGGTGAGTTAGTTCAGGTGCCACACTGTGAACCGACTGGCGGCCTTTTCCAGGTTTCATCATTCCCCCCCGTTGCATATTTTTCATTCACACTCCTCCCACTGCCTTACCCTCGGGGTGATTTCTCGCGTCTCATACTGAGAGCATTATTGCCCTCGCCCAACCCTGCCCCCAGGAGAATGACAGTGGCGGTTGAGGACTGTTGACACCAGTAAGAGTTGTGGTTAAAGATGCAGTGCCATGGCCGCTTCTCACGTGCACCGTTCTGTGCATCCCTTCAACCGTCTGTGCCCTCGGCACCCTGGTTCTTCCCATTTCACAGATGAGGAAAGTGAGGCTTGGCCAGGTCAAGCAACTTGTCCAGGGCGCAAGGTCAGTGATGGGTGAGAACGGAGATCCTGGTTTATCTATTCTCTAAGCTATAGAGGTGACCTGCTCCTTCTCCCGCCTGAGAGCTTGCTCTGTAGCCGTCCTGTTCTTAGCTCCTGCCGGTCCTACTGTGGTTGTGGCTTGTCAGCCTCTTGGAGGTGGGGCTGTTGAACCTCAGGCTGTGTACACACACACACACACACACACACACACGTGTCTATCCGTGTGTGGCTGTGTACACACGTGCTGCCCCATACTGTGTGAACATGTTAACTCTGGGGGACAGGAACTAGGGGTGGGGTCAAGGGGACTTTTCTTGTTTATTTTACCCCTTTTTATCCAGTTTATATAATTTTAGCATGCACATGTATTATTTTTATGTAGAGAATTCTGGAAGCCCTTCTCCCTGCCAGGAGTGGGCATTCCTCGGCTGGACTTTCTGAGGACGGATGGCCCTGGTTGGTTTCTGCCTCCCTGGTCTTGGCACACAGCGTGTGAGGGGTGGGGGTCCTCGGTCCGTGCTGTCGTCTTCCTTTGCGGGGGTGGCCCCACGTCAGCTCCGTATATGTAGGGGCTGCCCTTCCCTAGGGGGACGCCCTGCCTGGTCCTTTTCTCCAGGTTCGCTCAGTTTCACAAGTTTTCTCTCGTTTCCGTCTGTCTGCGGACTCAGTCTGGAACCCAGCCCTCTTGCCCGGCACGACCACTTTCTCTCCCCGCCGGGGGCTCAGCCGCAGTGGCCCTGGGACACAGCGGTGCCTCCTCAGCTATCTGGCTGGCCCAGCCCACTCTCTGCCCTCAGTGAGGAGGGGAGATGTGGGATGTTGAACATGTGGTGGTAGCTTGAAAGGGGTGGTGGGGGGTGCAGGCGGGACATGGGAACCTGGCCCAGAGGGATGGCCTCTCGAGCCTCACGTGCTCACGTAGCCAGGGCCTCACTTTGAAAGCCGCCAGACAAAGCTGCTGGCCAGGAGGAGGCTGGGCCAGCTTGGAGAGGGCCGGGGCAAGGGAGCCATAGTGCTGCCAGCTCTCACGGGGCACCTCTCCTGGGCTCCTGGCAGGTGGTCCAGCTCTAGGGTGATGGTGACCCCGGGGGAGACCTCTTGGTAACACAGAACGGAGGTGCCGAGGCGTCCAGAGAGAGGAGAGAGGGAGAGCACACGCACTTGTTGCTCCTGACGTGGTGTGAACCGTCGGCTGTGGGCACAACCCTCTTTGCTTCCGTCCCCTGCATCTTCGGTTCAGACACGGAAGATGGAGCGGCTGTGGCCAAGCCTGCGGAGGAGGGCAGGGCGGCCACACGAGGAAGCGGGCTTGGACACGGGGCTCAGGGTCTGCCTCTGAGCTTGTCCGAAACAGTTGGAAGACAGCACTCTCTTGTTACCGAATGTTCCCGGATGTGTGTATTTTCTTTGAAACAGCCTCCACACGCTCAGGAAAAAGTGGTTTTTCTGCCTTCTCCCCAGTGGTCTGCAGCAGACTGTCTCCTGTTATTTCCTTGGTTTTCTGAACCTGAGACGTTGAAGCCTGGAAGGAAACCAACCTCCCATATGGGACTTGCCCTTCCCTCTTTGAGAGCCCACACATGCGAGACCGGAGTCTTGTCACACAGAAACCAGAGACGCGGGCGGTTCTGTGGTTCTGATTCAGCTGCCACGTTCCTGCGAAGTTACATCATGAGAACCGCGTTTCCTGCCTGCAGTGCTTTGTTTCCAGGGAGCTTAGCTAGTGAGCGAGCGTGTGTGCGTGCGTGTGTGAGTATGTGTGTGTGTGTAAGAGGTGAGGGAGGTACAGGGAGGGTGGGGAGATTGGGTTTGTCTGGCACAGGTCAGCCTGGCCAAACTTAGCAGGGTGGTGCCCTTCCCTTGGAGAAGGCAATGGCAACCCACTCCAGTACTCTTGCCTGGAAAATCCCATGGACGGAGGAGCCTGGTAGGCTGCAGTCCATGGGGTCGCTAGGAGTTGGACACGACTGAGCGAGTTCACTTTCACTTTCATGCATTGGAGAAGGAAATGGCAACCCACTCCAGTGTTCTTGCCTTGAGAATCCCAGGGATGGGGGAGCCTGGTGGGCTGCCGTCTATGGGGTCGCACAGAGTCGGACACGACTTAGCAGCAGCAGCAGCAGCCCTTTCCTTGACGCCAGACTGCCTCCGTGTCCAGCAGGGGGCGCAGGCAGGCAGCTGTGTGAGAACATATCTCCAAGTCACAGCATAGTTTCTCTCTCTGAAACTCCGTTTTCTCATCTATAAGATTTTTTTTTAATGCATTTAAATCCTTAGCCAAAGCTTGAAACAAAGTAAGTGTCTAATAGATTGTCAGGATGACAGCAGTCAGACTGCAGTGAGCTCCTTGGGGGCTGGTCTGACTCCCCTGCACAGGGCTTGGGGAAAGGGTCACCAAGTTTACTGAAGGATCAAGGGAGTGACCAGGAGGCAAGATGCTGTTCCTGTGGCTGTAATCTTGGGTCCATCTGTTAAAGCTGACTCCGTGGGGACCACTGCCTGGCTTATTACACCCGGGTTAGTCTAGGATGGGCAGGGGCTGGAGTCAGGTGAGGCGGGGGGAACCTGCCCCCTGTGCTCCTGGCACTCTGGCATCTCGGTGTTGTTTCACACCTCTGAGCTTCTGCACATGCTCAGAGTGCCCACAGCCCACCCTTGTCTGAAAGCATGCCCACTCATCCATTTAAGACCAGCGCAATTGCTCTTCTCAGTGGTGTCTTAAGCCCCCAAGGTGAACCTGTCTGTTACACCAGGTATCCTGAGAGTAGCTCCCTGCTGGTTTTCTCCCCCCACTACCCTGCAGGACCCTGGAGGGCAGGGGTGCGCCATCTTCAACTCTGGTCCCCAGAATTGGTCCTCCAGGTCTCAGTGGGGGTGGGGGGAGGTGTTGAGCCAACGAATGGATGGACTTCTGAGCACCAGGTGGCTCTTGGGCCACCATCTATCCGTTCATAAGGGCTCCAGAGGTAGAAGTCATTCGTCCTTGATTCCTCTCTTTTCCTCTCCCCTCATGTGCGGTCCATCAGCAGGTCTTATCTGTCTCACGTCCAGAACCCCTCCCAGATCCAGCTCTTTTCCCTGGGGCCAGCAGTCTGAGCAGTCCCATCTCTTACGCCAGCTGGGTTTCACTGCCCATATTTCTGGCTTCCCAGCCAGGTTGTTTTCTTCCCCCAGCCAGTTTTCTGCACAGTAGCCACTATGATCTTCCAAAACAGTGAGATTGGATCTTGTCAGTCGCCTACTCAGAAACCATTCCTAGGCCTCCAGGTAAAACCCAAACCCCCCTCCATGGCCTGCAGGGCCCAGCCTCTCCACTGCCTCCACTGACTGACCCCCAGCTGCAGCTGTCTTTCTCCGTCACAAACCTGCTGAGCTCCTGTGCATCTCATGGGCTTTGCGCTCGCTGTGGCCTCTGTGAAGAACACTCCAACTGGTTTTTATGGCTGACTCCTTCCTAGGACTCCAGCTCAAATGCTGCATCTTCAGAGTCCTTCCTTGACCACCCTGGCAAATACCATCTTCCACCCTATTTTATTCCTTGAAGACCCTCAAGATCTGAGTTGCCTTCTAGGTCCACATGTGGTTTCTGACTTCTGTGCTGGGATTTGAGTTCGCAGGGAGCAAGACCCGTTCACTTTGTGTTCCCTGCATCTGGAACAGGGTTCTTGACCAGCTTTCCTTGAATTTGGATGGGAAAAAATGACATTTTTATTTTCCCTGACTTTTAACTGAAGTTTAGCATCTCCCTCAGTTATTAACATAGATAATAAATCACAGTAATATTTATAGTACCTGGGACTTTGTCACCAATAAAATCATAGCTACTTCCATGAAGTGAAGTGAAGTGAAGTGAAGTCGCCCAGTCATGTCTGACTCTTTGCGACCCCGTGGACTGTAGCCTACCAGGCTTCTCCATCCATGGGATTCTCTAGGCAAGAATACTGGAGTGGGTTACCATTTCCTTCTCCAGAGGATCTTCCTGACCCAGGGATCTAACCCGGGTCTCCCACATTGCAGGCAGACGCTTTAACCTCTGAGCCACCAGGGAGCTACTTCCATACCACGTAGTTATTGTGGGCACGCACCTCAGAAGCTCAGGAAACTGGGCTTCCCTGATAGCTCAGTTGGTAAAGAATCCGCCTGCAATGCAGGAGACCCTGGTTCAATTCCTGGATTGGAAGATCCACTGGAGAAGGGATAGGCTACCCACACCAGTATTCTTGGGCTTCCCCTGTGGCTCAGCTGGTAAAGAATCTGCCTGCAATGCATCCAGGTTTGATCCCTGGGTTGGGAAGATCCCCTGGAGAAGGGAAAGGCTACCCACTCCAGTATTCTGGCCTGGAGAATTCCATGGACATATAGTCCATGGGGTCACAAAGAGTCAGACATGACTGAGCGACTTTCACTTCACTTTCACCTCAGAATATTTATGCTTGTGACTACTTTGAAATTATGGTTGTTATTAGATCCACAATAGATCTTGCTATTTAATACAATTATATATATATATATAAAACCTTACCTGAAGAAGTATATATATATTCCTACATTATAAATTGCTTTGAAAATAATAACTGAATTTTAATATAATTTGCTTCATGCATAGTCATGTGTATAATTGGTTTCCTGTGTAATTTTATTTTATTCATTTAAAAATGTCTCTGTGAGAAGGGGCCCATAGCCTTCACCAGATGGCCAAAGGGGTCCAAGGTACAAAAGATGGTAGGAACTCCTGGCTAGAACAAGGTGCACACGGAGTAGGAGCTCAGTGAATGAATAGATGGATGGGTAAATGGATGGTGCCCATCTTCCCTGGTGAGGATGAGCCCCTGTGTGTTTTCAGGGCTGGGTGTCAGTGGCTTGGCATGAAATTGGCCTAACCCTAACTTTGAGGCCAACAAAGGTCCGTCTAGTCAAAGCTATGGTTTTTCCAGTAGTCATGTATGGATGTGAGAGTTGGACTATAAAGAAAACTGAGCACTGAAGAATTGATGCTTTTGAACTGTGGTGTTGGAGAAGACTCTTGAGAATTCCTTGGACTGCAAGGAGATCAAACCAGTCCATCCTAAAGGAGATCAGTTCTGAGTGTTCATTGGAAGGACTGATGCTGAAGCTGAAACTCTAATACTTGGGCTACCTGATGTGAAGAACTGACTCATTTAAAAAGACCCTGATGCTGGGAAAGATTGAAGGCTAGAGGAGAAGGGGACGGCAGAGGATGAGATGGTTTGATGGCATCACTGACTCAATGGACATGAATTTAGGTAAACTCCAGGAGTTGGTGATGGACAGAGAAGCCTGGCGTGCTGCAGTCCATGGAGTCGCAGAGTTGACATGACTGAGTGACTGAACCGAACTGAACTTTGAGGAAAAACTTACCTGATCAGTCTTTTCTTTCTTTCTTCTTTCTTTTTTAGTATGAAAATTATCAAGCGTTCAGGAAAATTGAGAGACTGATACAAAGAACTGTTGGTGAATGGCAGTTGTTAACATTAACATGTATTATACAGATACATTTGAAAGTATGTTGCAAATTCACTTCGCCTCTAAATTGTCAGGTGCATCACTTAAGGATAAAGCCCTTCTGCTCCTTACCCTCCATATTGTTATCACTCCAAAGAAAGTGAGTAGCAGTTCAGTGTCATCTAATGTCCATATTCAGCGTTCCCCAGTTGAGCCTAAGGTGTCATTTATAGCTCAGCTTAGTTCTTTTGAGTGTTCTGGGATAAAGGAGGGCAGGGAGGAGGCCCACTGGCTGTGGTTGAGGAGATGGTTGAAGAAGAAGATGGAGTGGTTTGGGGACATATGGGGACAGAGCCCGGGTTGCATTGACCTCCTTTTTTGATTGTTGACTTGTTTCCTGATGGCACAGGGCTCTGTGATGGGCTGAGGGCTCCGGGATGATAACAGGAAGTCCAGATTGGGCTGGTACTTTCTTCTTTCTGATCTACCCCCAGCCCATCTTTCCCAGAGACTTCTGGGTTTGCCCGTGCTCCCCAGAATGGGTTTTCTCATGGGCAGCACAGATTCAGCATGTCCTAAATCAGATTCATCATCTTTTCTCACAAACCTGCCACACCGCCTCTGTTCCTTTTCTCGATGAGGCGCACAGCATCCTCTGGTACCTCGAGCCAGAAGTCTTGCATCCTCGGCCGGTTCTCTCCTCCCCCCATCAGTGTCTGTTGTGTTTCTGTCCTTACTGCCTCTCAGCCTGTGTGCTTGTCTTTGACATCACTGCTGCCACTTTAGCGCAGAGGCCCCTTGTCGCCTGCCTGATAATTGCAGTTGGCTTCCAGGCGGCCCCTTTGCCTTCTCCTTTCCTGCCCCCATTATGTCCTGGGCTCTCTCCTGCTAAAAAGCTGGTGGTGGCTACAGCGCTCTGACATTTGCTGATGTGATAAATGCCCTACTAGGGGCATGCGCTTATTGGCAGGTGAACAGTGGTTCTGGTTTGAGTGGCTCAGGTGTGATAACCAGGGGAAATGATGCTGGACATTTGAGCTGGGTCCTGAATGATGATGGTTTGGTGGGATGTCAGGGCACAGGTTATTTAATCTCTCTGGGTTTCAGATTCCCCACATGGAATACGGGAGTAGTAGCAAGACCCACCCGAGGATGTCATGAGGGTTAGAGGAGTTACTGGAGGTAAAGCGCACGGCCCGTGGTGAGACTTCTGCAAGTCTTAGCCAGTATTCATGTTGTTATTGATGAAACACTCTGGTACATAGGGAACATGGTAGATTCAGTTTGTCTTCGTCACCTGTCTTCTTGTATAAGCATTTTATTTTAATAACAGTCTTTATCACTTCAGTTTATACCATTCCATTATAAAAATGTTTAATTGAAGAGAGGCTGTTTCTTCAAAAGTCTAAATAAGTAGAACATTATCAATTAATGTACAGTGATACAGCCTTTAGGACTACGTAATTCTTCCATTTTACAATAATGCTTCCCCTTTAAAAATTTGTCATGGTTTGTCACAGATTTAAAGTACGAGGCACCTAATGCTGAGAAAGGATAATACAGCGTACGTAATGTAAGTGAACCAGATCTTTTCTCAAATATCAATTCTTTCTAAAGCCCTCCCAAATTTATGTGAACATATTTGTTTCATAAATTAAATATTTTTTGTGTTGTTAATTTTTAATATTCTAAAAAACTTAAAAATATATTCCCTAGCTGTTATAAGCAGTTTATTTTAGCATTTCACCTGTAAGAAACACTGATCTGTATTCTTAAAATGATTTCTTAAAAACATTTTCATGATATAGTCCAACATTTAATAATAAGTGTGAAAATAAAGTCTCCAGTATATTAAGATTTTATCCCTTGATTAGTTCACGTTATTTCATCAGTTGAATTCCTTGAGATGTGTAAGGCGGGTTGGTCCTTTAGAGGACGGTAGACTGAAACAGAGGTCACAAACTCTGGCACCTGGGAGGGCCAGGCAGGCTCTCAAGTGGCCGCCCAGGCCAAGTGCAGTCTGGAACGCCCCTAGGAAGCCCTTCAGTACGAGGAGCAGCGCTGCTCAGTCCAGCTGATGGCCATCACACAGGAAAGTGGACCCAGTGCCACCAGGAAAGTCAGAAACCCAGAATTCTATGTGAAACCTTTCCATTTTAAGTGTTGGTGATTAATTTCAAAAAATTCCTAAAACCTGCACAAGCCTAACAGACCACATTTGTGGGCCATATTTAGCTTGAAGACCATAGCTTGTAACCTTTCTTTGAGGGTATCCTCTGGGGTCATGTGCTCGAGTCCAGCACAGCTCTCTCCCAGGGTGGGATTAGGTTGGATTTGAAGGCTGGTTTTTATGCGCGCCTTTGCCTTGCAGGACTTCTCCAGACAGGTTATGTCACCGACAGAGGCTGCCCTGAAGCTCCTTGTGGCCTGGAGACTATGTACAAGAGGAATGGTCTGATGGCTAGCGTGTTGGTCACCTCCGCCACTCCACAGGTACGGCGCTGGGAGGACGGGGCAGGCGGGGAGGGAGCTGTGGGGAGGGGCCCTTGCATCTGACCCAGGCCCCCTGAGTCGAGGCCTGGGGGCTGCAGGGCTCCGTGAATGCCACCATTCTTAGCCTTCCTGAGGCCTCGGCCATGCCAGACGTGAGATTTGGGAGGCAGTCAGCCTTGAGGATCAGGATGTTTTCTGAAGTCGTTCTCTTCAAAGAAAAGCAAATACCTGCCCCGTCCAGTCGTAGCAAGTGCCACATTCCATTTTGGTGGCAAGAAGGGATCAGACCTTCCCCAAGCCAAGCCGCGGCTGATTATAAGTAAGTCGCACATTCCGGGATGAAGTCAGACAGAAGGGTTTCCAGCTGGCCCTGTGCTCATGTTTACCTTGCTTAGGAGGAAACGGCCGTAAGGGCTGGTGGTCGAGAGTGGCTTGGGCTCCGGCCCCTGCCCTGGGGGTTTGGGAGTTTGGTTTTCAAGTTCCATAATGGACCGGAGGTGGGCAGAGGGCGGGGTGTCATCTGAGGCTCGGGGAGTCCGTCGTGTCAGATGTGTAACGCCAGGCTCCTGTGACAAATGGGCAAGAGGGGAACTCTGAGTTCCGCGCTCAGTAGGCCCTCCCAGTCGAGTTGGGCTTTTGAAATGAGCCTGTGCAATCAGCTAGAAGTCACAGGGGTTAATCCATTGCTTATCACCCTTTTAAAAAGATTCCTTAGTTTGATCTGTGGTTCTGAAAGCAGACTTACGGGTACCTGTTAAAATTCCCAGATGGCGCCAATATAGGTTTAAATAAAGTTACTGCATCATCATCACCACCACCACCGCCACCACCACTGAATGTATCTGGGGCAGCTTGTGATTAATAAGGCCCCTTGTATGAGTGTGTGTGTTTGGGGCAAGTGCAATGGGGTGTTACAGCAAAGTTATAAAACCTGAAATTCCAGGAATGGACTCTGGTAACTGGAGGAATCAGACTTCCATTACCATTTACAGTTTACATTCCATCTAGAGTAAAACTTCTTTCTTTTCTAGTCTCTGTTTATACATATGAATCGGAGAAGGCAATGGCACCCCACTCCAGTACTCTTGCCTGGAAAATCCCATGGATGGAGGAGCCTGGTAGGCTGCAGTCCATGGGGTCGCTAAGAGTCGGACACGACTGAGCGACTTCCCTTTCAATTTTCACTTTCATGCATTGGAGAAGGAAATGGCAGCCTACTCCAGCGTGCTTGCCTGGAGAATCCCAGGGATGGGGGAGCCATCTATGGGGTCGCACAGAGTTGGACACTACTGACGTGACTTAGCAGCAGCAGCAGCATACATATGAATCCATACACATAAAAGTGTAACCACACACATACATGCTGTATATGTGTACATATATATCTATATGAATATGCACGTACATGTGTATCCAGAAAGTGGTGAGTGCTCAATAATATGTGTCAAATGAACCTATGAACGAATACATATCTTATTGAAGTGCTCAATACATTTTGGTGACTGAGTGACATATTTATGCAGATACACACCCATAATTTAGTGCTTACTATATACTGGGCGGCTATATTACTATATTCCCTGGTGGGTGAGACGGTAAAGCGTCTGCCTGCAATGCGGGAGACCCGGGTTCGATTCCTGGGTTGGGAAGATCCCCTGGAGAAGGAAATGGCAATCCACTCCAGCACTCTTGCCTGGAAAATCCCATGGACCGAGGAGCCTGATAGGCTATAGTCGATGGGGTCGCAAAGAGCCGGACACGACTGAGGGACTTCACTTTCACTTTCATATACCGGGCACTTTTTTGGTGCATTCCACAGGCATGATCTCATTTAATCCTCACAATAACCCCAGCAGGCACTGGCTGTTGTTTCACCCCCAGTTAATAGGTGAGGAAACTGAGGCAAGGAGTGGTGAATGAACTGACTTCAGATCACACAGCTGGCGGAGATTGACAGCCAGGCCTCTGTGACTCTGGAGCCGCTGGTCCCAACCACGATGACACGACACTCCCTGGAAGAAAGTCAGCTGCATCAGCTGCTCCAGGCTACCCCGTGGGAGGGGATCATGGGCGTGCAAACAGGTTTATCGGTAGCCGCCAGCTCGGAGTTCGGAGTTCGTGAGACTGAGGGATCAAATAGACGGCCAATTCCAGAAGCATTCAGGATTAGTCTTGATTACTTTTCAGAAGTTCAGCACACATTCTTCTTAGGGGAGAATGTCCCATCGAAATAGCCATCCCCTCACCCTCCACTCCCAGGTCCCTTGAAACAGTGTCACCCAGGGAGGGGATCCTGCCGGCTGCTTTGTGCGCTGCATTTTATATAAGTGCCACAGCCCAGGGAGCAGGTTCTAATGGTGCCCTTTTACGGATGGTCGCTGAGGCACAGTGAACTGAAGAGGTCAGGCTGCAGCTTGCTTGGAGCTGGCATTCTAAGCAGGCCTGTCTGATTTCAGAGCTCAGAGCATCCTAAGATCATCTTAGAGATTTTGGTATAGTAGACTCGTTTGTAAGCCTTTAAATGACACAGGACTATTGAAGTCTACAGGTTTAAGTTTCAGCTCCTCCTTGTAACCTCACATTTTCAGTTGTTGACTATTGGTTTCCCTCCCTGGCCTAAAAACCCTCTAGTTTCCAGTAAGATTGCAAAGTTTTTCCAGATATAGCCATTTTGGAAAGAGTGAAATAAAGGGGAATTAATAAAAGCATATTCTCTAAATCTCAGTCCAAGATGTTGAGGTTAATGGAAACCACAAAATCCCTCTTCACGGGTTGAAACGAATAAAACCATTTACGAACAGGGCACAATTTTGGGGTGGTAAGCTCGACTGGTTCCCCAAAGTAGAATTTGGTGAAATTAAATAAAATTGAAAGGAAGGTACGTTCAAGCTGCTGGGATCCCCGCAGTGTTGGGTTTCATGAAACTGGCCACATCTGGGGAGTTTAACTTGCTCTCTAACGGAAGACCTTTCCTTTACATGCCGGCCTCTCGGTGTTCTTCTTAACAAGGGGCTCTACTAAATATAACTTTCACGCCATCTCCAAAGCCAGCGTTACCTCTCACCTCGTCAGCTAATAGGCTTTGAATTCCAAGTGGCCCCTACGTGAAACAAGCCTTGAGAGCCAATTTGACATTTTGTATAATAATTTCCTGCAGTGAACTTCAAGTAGAAAAAATAAAGGTGAAACCAGGTGATGTTTAAAAACACGTAACAAAACAGATGATCTCCTCAGGCCTCCTAAGGTGTGAAGGGTGGCTGTATCTTTTCAGCCGTCACCCCACAGGCAGCCGGAAGCGGTTGGGGTATAGTGAGTGAGGGAAACGCGCAACTGGGCTTGCCTTCTGGCTCTTCACTTTCCTGCCTGAGGTATGCTGGGCAAGTGGCACGGCCTCTACTTCCTTATCTGTAGAATGGGACTAATAATAGTGCATCATCAGACAGCTGCTATGAGAATTACGTTAGATTATGCACATGAAGTGCTTAACACAGTGCCTGGAGTAGAGTGCAGCACTGAACAGCAGAAGCCCTTATCATTGTTCGGTCCTGCTGCTCTCACTTTTGAGGTGTGGGCGTCAGTGACGGTGGAGTCAGCCAGAGGCTCAGGCGGCCCCGTCTCTCCCTGTCCTCCGCAGGGCAGCAGCAGCTCAGACTCTCTGGAGGGCCAGAGCTGCGACTATGCCAGCAAGAGCTACGACGCCGTTGTCTTCGATGTCCTGAAAGTGACTCCCGAGGAGTTTGCCGTAAGTGTCAGAACAGGTGTGGGAGGCTGGGCCCCGCCACAGGAAGCTCGGGGGCGGGGGGCGGGGGTGGTGATGACCGCTCACAGTCGTTTGCTCAAGTTGGAAACAACCCATGTATTCACCAATAGGGGATTGATGAATAAAGTATTCTTTATGAATACTTCATGAATCCCATGGAGCATTAGAAAAGGATGCTATCTGGGTGGGCGGGGGGAGAAATTAAGGAAAATTCCATAGACAGAGGAGCCTGGCGGGCTGCAGTCCATGTGGCTGCAAAGAGTTGGACACAACTGAGTGCACACTATATATAAAATAGATAATCAGAAAGGACACGCAGGGAACAATACTCAGTGTCTCAGATTAACCTATAATGAAAGAGAGTGTAAAAAAAGAATGTGTGTGTGTGTGTGTGTGTGTGTAAGTGTAACTGAATCACTTTGTTGGATACCTGAAACTAGCACAGCATTGTAAACTATATTTCAGTAAAAATTCTTGAAAATTTAAGTGCCTATAAATATTTTCAGAAGATGTATTTTAATATCTGATTTGGAAAAATTGTTTGAGCAGAAAAACCTTTGTTTTTCTATCTGTAGAAAAACCTACATATATACCTATCTATATACACCTATCTATATATACCTATCTATATACCTATCTATCTATACCTATCTGTATACAGAATTAATTTGAATACTTGTTGCCTTGGTGTGAAGATCAAAGTTAGAAAAAGAAATAAGGAAGAAATGTATGATGCATATTTTATACAAATAAAAGCAAAATAATAAATGGCTTTGAAAGAGTAAAAAAAAAAAAAAAACAAGGTGAAATTTAACCACCTTGGAAGGCTTATACAATACATATGAATAGTAAGTGAAAGGAGCCAGTCAAACCCTGGCTAGCCAGTCACACCTTTCCTAAAGGAAATCAACCCTGAATATTCATTGGAAGGACTGATGCTGAAGCTGAAGCTCCTGTGCTTTGGCCACCTGATGCGAAGAGCTGACTCATTGGAAAAAATCCTGTTGCTGGGCAGGATTGAAGGCAGGAGAAGGGGACAACAGAGGATGAGATGGTTGGAAGGCATCACCACCTCAATGGACATGAGTTTGAGCAAATTCTGGGAGATAGTGAAGGACAGGGAAGCCTGACGTGCTGCAGTCCATGGGGTCGCAAAGAGTCAGACACGACTGAGCGACTGAACAACAAAAGTTAAAAGGAGCAGGTTACCACACAAGTTATAGAGAATAGTGCTGTTTTTAAAAAAGCATGCACAGCACATAAATATTTATATTTGCATAAGAAAATATTTGATGTTTACATATTCACAAGTGTCTGAATATCTATATAGCCAAGCGTATTACTGCCTGTGGTTTCTGGTTGTAAGAGTCTAGAAGATTGGAATTTAATTTCTTTTTATTTGTGCTTTCTATAGACAATATCATTTGAACGGATTTTGTAATTACACATGTTTCAGAATCGTTTTCCCACCAGCCAGTGTGTTGCTGCGGGTCTGGCCGTGGGGCTTCGTGTCAGAGGAGCAGACCAGGCTCCTCGTAGAGCTGTGACCTGCTGTCTGCCTTTTGCACTGTGAGGGTCGACGGAGGACGCTGGCTCTGGGGTGACCCGACTGCAAAGTGCTGACTCGCGCTGCACTTCTCTGGGGAACCACCGGTGTTGCTGACCATGCCCGCTTATTCCAGGGCCCCTTGCTCTGACAGGTGTTGTGCCCTCCGGGGGCCTGCGGAGCCAAGTGTGCCCCATCTCTTTGCTCTGCCATCACTTGCTCCTACGTTTACCTTGTTGCAACAAGGTAAGCCCCGCGATGAGCCCCACACGTGGGTCGGCTCTCAGTGTGTCTGAGGGAGCCTTTTAGAACATGTGTGAAACTCTCTAGAGGTCCGCTCGTACTAGGAGACCTGGCCTTCCTCTCAAGGCCCCCGATGTCCCGGGGTCTGGCCGAGCCTCCTCTCGTGCCCCTCCTTGCTATCCAGCCGCACACTGGCTGCCTCTTTCTTCTCCAGGCTCACCCTACATCCCCCTGCCCCGGGGCCCAGTGCTGCTTCTTCCTTCTGTCCTAATGGCGCTTTCCCACATGTCTCACCATCTCTCTTAAGTTGCCAGCCCTGGAAGAGGCATTTTATCCGCTAAGGTAGCATCTCTACAGCTCTGCCCTGACCCTGCTCTGTTTCCTTCGTATCTCTCCAGACATTACATTCTGTAATAGTGTTTCACATGGCCCTTCTCCACTAGAATGCCAACTCCCGAAGAACAGGAACTTTATCTGACTTCTTCACTGCTCTCTCCCCATTGCCCAGAACGGTGCCTGGCTCATAGTAGATGCTCAGTAAATACATGTTGATGAGATGAATTCAGTCCTTAGAACAACTCAATAAGGCAGATTATTAGCTCCCGACTTTCTAAGAAAGAAATAGAGGATCTAAGAGATTTTTTTTTTTAAACCTGGATCATAGAACCAGATGTGGGCAGAGCCAGGTCTGAAACCTTCATCTTCTGGTTTTTCACCTGATGCTAGGTGATGATAACAAGGGCAGCTTCCACTTTGGAGCACTTCCTTTGTCTAGGTCTTGTACTAAATGTTTACATGCATTAATCTAACTTAGTTTTCACAACAGGCTTGCAAATTAGGTCTATTTATTATTCCCTGTATATTGGTGAGCAGGTGAATATGTAGAGAGGAAAGTCACCCCTTCACGTGAACAGTAAGCGGCACTGTCTGTCTGGGTTTAAAACCAGGACTTCCAGCATCCTGTGTGTGTGCTCAGTAGCTCAGTTGTGTCAGACTCTTTGCAGCCCCATGGACTGTAGCCGACCAGGCTCCTCTGTCCATGGAATTTTCCAGACAAGAACACTAGAGTGGGTTACCATTTCCTCCTCCTGGGGATCTTCCTGACCCAGGGGTCGAACCCGAGACTCTTGCATCTCCTGCATTGGCAGGCAGATTCTTTACCACTGGCACCACCTAGGAAGTGATTTCTTAGACCAGCCTTTGATTTCTTAGACCAACAGAAATATAGTCTGAGTCACATATGCAATTAAAAAAATTTTAACGGCCACATTAAAAAGGTGAAATTGTTTAAAAATTATTGTTTATTTAACTTAGTATGTCTAAAAGGTCACTTCAGTCTGTAAGCAACATGAAATTATTGAGGTACTTTACGTTATTTTTTCACATTAAATCTTCAAAGCTCAGTGTGTCTTCTGAGGTTGGCGTGCTGGCGACACCTCAGAGGCTCAGTCGCCACGTGCGGCCGGTGAGCATGGATTGGGCCACGCAGTGCTAGTCTGTCCTCTCAGGCATCAGGCTGCAGTGCCTCTGTCTCCTCTAGAAGACGTCATGGACCTTGCTGGCTGATGGCGTAGCTTCTATAATCTATTTGCTTTTATTTGCTTGTTGTATTTTTGATTATTTTTTTTCCCCTGCTTTGTGAAAAGGATGAAGTAACAATGAGGTTTAAAAATCCCTCTGCTTGGGAGTTCCCTTTGGCCTAGTGGTTAGGATTCTGGGCTGTCGCTGCTGTGGCCCAGGTTCAGTCTCCCCGTTGGGGAACTGACATTAGGCAAGCCGTGCAGCACAGCCAAACAACAACAAAAAAATCCCTTTGCAGTTATTCGCCACATGGAATAGCAGAGAATTAGGCTGTACCTGGGGTTCGCAGGTGGTGCTAGTGGTAAAGAATCTGCCTGTCAATGCAAGAGACTCAGGAGACTCGGGTTCGATCCCTGGGTTGAAAGGATCTCCTGGAGGAGGAAGTGGCAACCACTGCAGTATTCTTGCCTGGAAAATTCCACAGACAAGAGGGGCCTGGTGGATGCATGGGGCCACGGGGCCGCAAAGAGTTGAACACAACTGAGCAACTGGGTGCAGGCCGCACCTAGAACAGCATTGTCCAGCAGGACCCCTCGGCAAGACTGCGGCCCGGTTTTCTAGTCTCAGCCCTAGAGTGTTGCTCCGCCTGCCCCAGGCTGGGAAGACTGAAGGGAAGGGCGGTGAGTGCTCTGAGAGCTCAGTGTTAAAAATAGGCTGCTCCTGCCAGAGCCAGTGTGTCCTCAGCTTAGATGTGAAGCCAGGTCCCCTGGAGTCTTTGGTCTTTGGGGAAGCATTGGAGTTGCCAGGTTTTGGAACTGAACCAGACCACCTGGTATTTTAGTTTCCTGTCTAATAATATGAAAGAAAGAAAAAAGCCAGACCCAAGAGTCCAGTAAGAAAAATCACTTGAGTGATTCTGGGAAGATGGCAGTGGCAGCAGCATAGTTCTTTATTCTCCCTGAATCCCCACATAAAAACATCCATAACAGCTAGATAGCAAACCCTCAAACCCATGAGCAGTATTTACAGTAAAACTGGGTGTTAAGTTATCCCTATCAAATCTCAAATACCAGTAGCTGGAGGATATGCCACTGGTGTCAACAAGCCCTGCAGAGCATCAGCTTCAGTCTAAAGAAAGCAGAAGTACATACTGGGGCATTTGACAGACTAGGGGATAGAGAAGAACCCCAAAATTTCCAACGGGAATTCACCGGCAAGTTCAGCAGGTCAACGTGAGAATAGCAACTGAAATTGAGAGGAATTTTGACCACTCAGATAATGGATGGCTAGAAGAGATCTGTGAACTAACCCTTAAGAGCTCTTGAAACCAATCAACCAGGGCTTACTTCCAGAACAAAGGTCTGTACCAAAAAGGAATTCAGCTTGGGAGTAGACCAAAGATGATCAGGGTAGGGAAAGTTACAGTTAAGGAAAAAGGAGGTTTAAATAAATTTGTGTTTGTGTGTGTGTGGAATCTCAAAAAGCAGCTGCCTGTTATTGAAGATGACATGAAAGTAAAAGAAAAGCTATATGAAGTTCGGAAAGCTACCGAAAATTACTGATGTCAAGTTTTTCCATTATTACAAGAAAAAAAAAGAGTAAGGAGAGAATCCTGTAGATAATGAAAGCTTGCCAGAGAGACAGGCCACAAAACAGATGAAAACTGTAACTTTCTATTTCAAAATTAGCTAAGAGAAGAGGTTAAGATCACACTGTGAGTCATGAACAACATAAATCTGACATATATAAATTTCAGAAATGAGGTGGCAGAGTTAGGAAAACACTGGAAATAAAACTTATTTTGAAAATGGAAGTTGAGCACAAGAATAGACAAACATAACAGAAAATGCCTTAAGGGAGGAAAATATTTAAGATCAAAATAAATGAAGAGATAAGACCTTGAAAAATAGCAATAAATATTAATGATAGGCAAAGAAGACCCAACATACGGATACATATACCAACATACCCAACATAATACAAATCCCTGAAAGAGGAGAATAAAATACAGGGAAACTGAACAGGTAATTAAACTATAATTTAAGAAGACGGTCACAAAATAAAAGATTCAAGCCTACATATTGAAAGAGTATACTATGAGGCAACCCGGAATGGTCAATACCAAAACATAGTCTTGGTAGACTACTTGGGTGATAAAATTATAGAGGAACTTGAGGGAAGTCAAGATAGTGGTTACTTTTCACAGGAGGGAGGGACTTGTGATTGGGACAGGGCACATGGAGGAACTCTGGGGTGACTCCTCTTTTTTTTCTTAATCATGGAGAACTATATGTAACACAAACATGACCATCCTAACCATCTTAAGTGTACAGTTCATTTGTGTTAAGTACATCCACAGTACTATGCAGCCCATCTTCAGAGCTGTTTTCATCTTGATGGCCCCAAACTCTGTACCCCTTAAACAACTCTTCATCCCCACAACCTCCACCACTTACTTTCTGTGTCTGTGAATGGGACTACTGCAGGGTTCTCACGTAGATGGAACCATACAGTGTCTTTTTGTAGCTTATTTCACTTAGCATAATGTCTTTGAGGTTCACCTATGTAGTTGCATGTGTCAGAATTTCCTTTCTCTTTTAGGTCAAATAATAATTCTGTTGTGCATGTATAACACATGTCTGGGCCCATGTATCCATCTATTGGAGTGGCTGTTTCTTAATGTGGGTGGTGGTTTTAAAGTGTTCGCCTCGCAATAAGTCATCAAACCATGCATTTGTTTAGCGTGGTTTTCTGTTAATGTGTCATTTTACAGTAAAAAGGGTTAAACTCCTTTTGGAGGTTGTAGTTGTTCTAGTGGGGGTGCTCTGTAGCTAGATCTCAGGCTTTCTCCCCAGTGGCTGAAAGCTGAACAAAAAGCAGTGCTGGAACTTGTCTTTATTATCAATAGATCGTATGTATAAATTTAATCCTCTGTTCTTAAGGCTGCATAGTATCCCAGAGTCTGGATGTACCATAATTTTTTCCAAAAAGTTCCTTTTTTGATGGTCTTTGAGATTACTTACATATTTTTACTACTACAAATAATTGTTCAGTAAACATCTATATTCATCTCTGTATCTAAATGTAGATCTTTCTCCATATGTCTTCTTATAAACCAGTGCTTTTCTTTCTGTAGGTGTTGGGGTTGCTGAGTCGACAGTATGCGCATTTCACCTTATAGGAGATAATATCTAAATATAATGCTTGATCCTGGATGAAGAAAAAATTGCTATAAAAAACAGGATTGGGATAATTTGAAAATTCTGAATGTGGACTGTATATTAGATAATACTGATGTAACAACAATAAATTTCTTGAGTGTAATAATCTTATCATTATGTAAGAGGGTCATCTTGTTCTTGGGAAATCAACTGCTGAAGGATTAAAAGGTGAAGAGTCATAATACCTGCATTTTACTCTCAAATGGTTCAGAAAAAAAAATTATGTAATTATATAATTATGTACATAAAAATAAAGTAAATGATGCCAAATGTTAATAAATATCAGTAGTGAAGCGAGGTGAAAGGTTATAGTTTATCATGTTATTCTTGTAGATTTTTTCTAAGTTTGACATTAAAAATGAAATTAAATGTTAATGTTTTTAATGGGTTACTATCAGATTACTTTGCAAAAAGAACAGAGCAACTCATAGCCCCATTAGTTGTGATGGTGCTATTGGACCACAAATGGTGTCTTCCTCTTTAATTTGCATTTCCTTGACACAAGATTCTAAAATTGTCAGACACAGCAGTTCTAGGAGGAGAGGCAGGAATGCATCTTTGCAGCCGATTGCTTTTTGTTCCCTGAAGCCATCCTAAGGCTCATTCGGAGTGACCTCAATGCAAATTTATAGATATTTTTTATTATAAGACGGCCCACTGTTTCTGCCAACAACGTTTTCGTTTATTTGGACCCAGTGTGGGTGGAGCAGGGAGCCTTCCTTGTACTAAGCTTGTGGCTGGGAAGAGGGGATTTAGTCAGCCACCATTAGAGGGAAAGCATACGTTCAGCATATGTAGAAACCAGTTTGTTTTCTATTTGGCTGATTTGCTGTCACTTATCCACAGAAAACCACCTTGCTCTCTTGCTTTAGGGCCGTACTATGATGGACTCTGCTAGGTCTCTTCGTCCTGAAGGCCACATCTCCAGAGAATTGTCCTGTAATATGTGGAGATTGGCCGTTTCTTTAAAAAGCCTAGATTTCTGGGGGGCCCTGGACTAGGAGAAAGGAGGTGGGAGAAGGGGTTAGGGTGAAGGAAGTTGTTGCCAGGCGACCAGTTTAACTGGCCATCCTGTTGCTGTTGCTCAGTCTGTCAGTCGCGTCTGACTCTTTACGACCCCATGAACTGCAGCACGCCCGGCTCCTGTCCTTCGTCATCTCCTGGAGCTTGTTCACGTTTGTGTCAGTGATGCTATCTAACCTTTTCATCCTCTGCTGCGCTCCTTCTCCTTTTGCCCTCAGTGTTTCCCAGCATCAGGCTCTTCTCCAGTGAGCTGCTCTCCACATCAGGTGGCCAGAGTGTTGCAGCTCCTGTACTCTGGACATCCTGTTCAGTTCAGCCGCTCAGTCGTGTCCGACTCTTTGCAACACCATGGACTGCAGCACACCAGGCCTCCCTGTCCATCACCAACTCCTGGAGTTTACTCAAACTCATGTCCATTGAGTCGGTGATGCCATCCAACCATCTCATTCTCTGTGATCCCCTTCTCCTCTCGCCTTCAATCTTTCCCAGCATCAGGGTCTTTTCAAATGAGTCAGCTCTTCGCATCAGGTGGCCAAAGTATTGAAGTTTCAGCTTCAACAGCCGTCCTTCCAGTGAACATTCAGGACTGATTTCCTTTAGGATGGACTGGTTGGGTCTCCTTGTAGTCCAAGGGACTCTCAAGGGTCTTCTCCAACATCACAGTTCGAAAGCATCAATTCTTCGGCGCTGCATGAAGTGGACATCCTGTATGAAGGCTTTATTTTCAAAAACAAGGAGAGGCCATTAAGAGACTTGTCATGAGACCTGTGAGACGGTGATGTGTGTTCTCATCACAGGCATATGCTGCCATGACAGCAGGAACCAGAGGGCCTCAGTGTCTCCTGTTCCTGTCGAGGCTGTGCCACACTCCTAGAAGCCTGGGCACCGGCTGTGAAAAGGGACAGGACCCTGATCTTGCCCTGCAAGTCCCCACTCCTACACACACCCTTCCTTTCGGTAAAACTGCCTGCCATGCAGTGCTCCAGCTTCAAAGGGAGGATTACTCAAAACCTTACTCAGCCTTGCTACATGTGTTCGGCTTTGTAGTAAAATGACATGTAATTTATACCCCAGTGATGTTACCTATCTATCGATGTATTCTTGCTCTGGACACTGCATCCTTTTGGGCCAGAACTGAGAAGATAGAAATGGGAGAGCTTCTTCTGAATAGTTTCTGATGGTGTGTTTGGGACCAACCAGTCTATTTTCAGCCTGGTGACCTCTGTTCTGGTTTTTCTGGTTTATCTTGAATGAAATAAGCACATTTTTGACTGATGGTCTGAGCAGGGATAATAATATTTGAAACTTGAACCATCTGAAAAACTATGAAACATAAAGTCACTGTTTTAATACATGATTTGGAAATTCATGTAGCAAACCCTAGAACTGATGGCAGGATGGAAAGGAAGTTTTCTCATTTTCACATTAGCAGACTTTTGGTTTTTTTCCTAAATGACACTGCAAACATCCTGCCAGTTCTTCCAGATTGGGAGTAAATTTGAATTGCGGGAGAGATTTCCAAGGCCCTCTGAGCTCTCAGCTCAAATCTTCTGTTTTCACGAGGTCTTTCTGCTCCTCAGGATGGCAGAATTAATCCACGTGTGAGGAGCACTTGGCCAACAATCTCCTTGTGTCTGGCAGGAGAAATGCCAGTCTGTTTGCACCTGGGATGGAGCTCTGGGCCCTGTATCTCTGGGCCAGACACACAGGCCCGCAGGCTTCAGCAAGCAGTAGTCACTCACTTTGTGCTGATGTCCATGGCTTGCTCTTGGTGGATGGACCCAGAGGTGGAACTGCTCGGACTCTGCATTGCCATCCATGTCACTACTGAGCTTCCAGTAGCAGCAGAATTTCACCTCAGTGCCCGTGACAAGCCCCAGCCCCTTGGAGGGACAAAGCCACCTGTTTATTTTCATCTCCTGCTCAGCCCCGGGGATGGTATGCTTTGGGATGCATCCCATGCTTCCCAGAAATCCACTGATCTTGGGTCACCTTTCAGTTGTGCCAAGAGGTGACCAGAATTCTACCTAAGCCCTAGATTGTGGTTACAGTTGACATACCACGTGTGTTGCTATTTTTCTCCAATGTATTCTTGACATCAGGGCTTCCCTGATAGTTCAGTTGGTAAAGAATCCATCTGCAATGCAGGAGACCCTGGTTCAGTTCCTGGGTTGGGAAGATCCACTGGAGAAGGGAAGGCTATCCACTCCAAAATTCTTGGGCTTCCCTTGTGGCTCAGCTGATAAAGAATCTGCCTGCAATGCAGGAGACCTGGGTTCAGTCCCTGGGTTGGGAAGATCCCCTGGAGAAGGGAACGTCTACCCACTCCAGAATTCTGGCTTAGAGAATTCCATGGATTGTATAGTCCATGGGGTTGCAAAGAGTCAGACACAACTGAGCAACTTTCAAAAAAAAAAAAGAAATTCTTGATATGAGGCTTTTTTCTCATGACAATATAACAGCCTCCTTTAAGTATTTTTTAGAGCAGCTTTGAAACATGGATGTTCAAACATGTTAATAGTCTATTATTTCCTATCTGGTGTTTTGGGCAGGAACCATATACCAGAACAGGAACCCATCTATTTGACTCCTCTTTTGCCAAAAAATTATGATACATAAACATATAAATATATAATCTTTGTGAATATGCAAGACAAGAGGTACAGAATGCCTGGCACCTGTGTACGCACACACACAGTCATATATGTACACATATATACGTATATAGAGAGAGTACCAATTAGGTGCCAGGCATTCTGCTCCTCTTGTCTTGAATTCTCACAGTGATCCTATAAGACAGGGATGGTTGTCACCATTTTCTAGATGTGTCAGCTGAAACCGGGAGAAGTTAAAAGTCATGTGTCAAAGAGAATGTTGCTGTTAAGTGATGGTGTCCAGACACACGCTGAGCCCTGTGAATTCCAGAGCCCACATCTGTTCACTGCATCGTGTCCTCCCAGATGCCCTGTGGACAGTGGACAGGTGTCTTCTCTCATTCATGGGCATCCGGAGCTCTCAGCTCTCCTTGCCCTGGCCTGTCACAGAAGCGTCTGTTGACTGTGTCCTGGCTTCCCATGTGGCATCTGGAGAGACGTATAGGCCATGTGAAGTCAGCCCAGGCCATGCCTTGGCCTGCAAAACTGTCAGCAATGACACCTTCTCTTACTGTCACCTGATGAGCTTATAACGGTAGGAGCAGCCTTTTAACTAGATGTGTGTTTTCTGTGTGGACAAAATTAGTGCTTCTTAGTGTGGAGAAGGAAATGGCAACCCACTCCAGTGTTCTTGTCTGGAGAATCCCAGGGACGGGGGAGCCTGGTGGGCTGTTGTCTCTAGGGTTGCACAGAGTCGGACACGACTGAAGTGACTTAGCAGCAGCAGCAGCAGCAAGCTAGGTTTGATAAAAGACCAGTTTCTTTCCTTTCCAGTCAGTAGTCATGAAGGGACGTGAGAGTTGGACCGTAAAAAAGGCTGAGTACTGAAGAATTGATACTTTTGAACTGTGGTGCTGGAGAAGACTCTTAAAAGAGTCCTTTGGACAACAAGGAGTCAGACTAGTCAATCCTAAAGGAAATCAAATCTGAATATTCAGTGGAAGAACTGATGCTGAAGCTGAAGCTCCAGTACTTTGTCCATCTTATGCAAAGAGCCAACTCATTGGAAAAGGCCCTGAATCTGGGAAAGATTGAGGGCAGGAGGAGAAGGGGACGACAGAGGATGAGATAGTCGGATGAAATCACTGAATTGATGAACATAGGTTTGAGCAAACTCTGGTGTGCTGCAATCCACAGGGTCGCAGAATTGGACATGATTTAGCGACTAAGAGTGAACAACAGCAAAGGACTAATGCTTTAAATATATATATAACAAAAATGTCATGGGGATCGCTATAAAAGTTTCCAAATGCTTGCTCTCAAATTCTGTAGTTCTGTCATTGTGGGCTGGTGGAATAAACAGTTCATGGTCCAACACTGGTCTGTGGGGGCATCTCAAATGGGACTCCACCATATAATTTAGAGGTGGCTTAGGCTTCAGAAGAAATGTACACATTCTATAAGCCACAGTTTTTTTAAAAAATCACTTTAGAGTAATAGAGAGTGTCTCTGTTTAACATTCTAACTTATAATATTGTGTCTGCAACTTTTTTTAAGTTGTAGAAGTAACTTAGACTTGAAACAAAAGCTCAAATAGAATGAAAATATCCAAACTAAAAAATGTACCCTGCAAGCTACTATTATCAATCCCTAAATTGGGAGTCCATCTCACATTCAAGAAGGAAGGGTGTGGATCAAGATTTATAAAGAAGGAAGGGATGGGAGAGGTGTTTTCAAAGTCTACCCAATTTTTTACTTTATCTTGATTTTTATTTCAAGGGGGAAAGTGTGACTTCTCAGAATGTGTTATTATTCTGTAGAGTTTCAAAGTCACATGGCAGCTGTTTTGGTTTCTAGTGTCTTCTAACCCCAGTTCTCTTTTGTTGCAGAGCCAGATCACGCTAATGGACATACCCGTGTTTAAAGCCATCCAGCCGGAGGTCTGTACTTGTCCTGTCTTCTGTACTAGCAGCGCTCGGGCGGGGAGGGAGGATTTTGTCCCGTCAGAGGGACCAAGTTTCTTGGTTTCTCTCTTGAAGTCTCTATAAACGCATGTTATCGATTTAAGCCCCCATCAAAGACAGCATCCAGGAATCCCATTCTCGACGGGGCTCATCCTCTGAGCCTGCTGTTTGGATTTTTCCAGAGGATGGCACCGCGTCTGGCCCTCTCTGTCAGGGCTGGGGGCAGTCAGTGCCCACGGCTGGCCTCCACACCTGAGTCTAAGGCCTGGCCTTCTCCCGGGCGACCCCTGCTAGAGACACTGTTCAAGATGGAGATGGGAGGGAACATTTCCTAGGGAGCTTACTTTCTGTTGATCCCAATTTCTGGTGGTTGCCTTGTTTCTGATTTTGAAGCCAGTTGCTGCAGCAAAAATGTGTACGTATTTACGTTAAAAGCATACATATATTTTTAGAAACAGCATATTCAATAAAGAGAAAAAAAGTTGAATTTAGTCTTTGGAAAAATTCCTGGAAATGTCTAGCAGTTGATAACATGGCTTTACAGTTATTTAAGTCCTGGTTCTGGTTTTGTTATCAAGCGATAGAAATTCATTTCAAGTAGCTGAATAGGCAGAGGAAGAATTTACGAGCGTAAAGGGGGCACTTTCCGTACCTGTGGGCCTGGAGTTCCGGCAGCCTACAGAGCCGAGCAGGACCCTGCTTTCTGCCTTGCCTCTGCCTTCCCCTCTCCCCTCTCTCCTGCCCTGTTCTGTCTGCCCCTGTGGTCCAACCTGGCCTCCCCAAAGGGCCCGCATTTGCGCAATGTCTGTGGAAGCCACCTTCCAGATCGGGACCAGCCCGTCTCAGTCCAGCCCTGCTGAGTCCCATGTCCAGAACTGGTTCAGTGACTCAGCTCAGGAGTTTGTGGCCAGGACGAGCGCACACAGCTGAGCGGACCCAGCTTTGTGAGTGGGGTGCAGATTTCAGAGAAGAGGGGTGTGGGTCGGGGGACATGTCGAAACCACGGTATGAATTCCAGAACACTCTTTATTTATTTGTTGATTTACCTATTTATTTTTGGCTGGGTCAGGTCTTTGTTGTGGCACCCGGGCCCTTCGCCGTGGTGCACGGGCTTCTCCTTAGTTGTGGTGTGCAGGCTCAGCAGTTGTGGCGCTTGGGCTTAGTTGCCTCCTGGCATGTGGGGGTCTTAGTTCCCTGACTAGGTATCGAACCTGCATCCCTTGCATTGGAAGGCGAAGTCTTATCCACTGGGCCACCAGGGAAGTCCCCAGAACACTCTTAACAGGATGCCCTTCTTCTGACAGTGTGGTGTTGTTAAGACTTTGAGAAAAACAGCGTATTTTAATACAAAGCCAGACAAAGGATCCAGGCCTTCCTAGAGCTGGCATCTAACCCACTATAAATCAAGGGGAAAGTAGTATTGCTAACTGTGCTCAGCACTTGTGTGAGGACGTGGCAGTGATTTGTATTTGTGTGTGTGTGTTTTATTCATTAAGTTTGGGGGGGCAGAACTATGTTTGATTTTTTGAACTGGCTGACTTAAGTCTTTCTCTATTTTCTTCTTATGTGGGGATTGCACATTCTTTCTAATTAAAACAAAAACCAACACCCACTCAGCGCACTACACCCTGGAGCCTGTTGGGGGAGTAGTTGTGTGACAGTTGCCTCAGCTGAATTATTAGCTCTCTGCTCACGTTCTCTGCTTCGGCTTGACCTGGAGCTGTGTAGACGTTCGGAGCTTTATCCTCTGCCCTGAACATCGAGGAGGGCCGCCCAGTCTGCGGTGAGCCCAGGGGTGCAGGCATGGCTGCTCGGGCCGATTGTAGGAGGGGAGGGGTGGGGGGCTGTCAAGAGGCACGGCCAGGAGCGGACTGAGACTTTCCCCAGCGCGTTGCAGTTCAGAAGGTGCCTCATCCAGGACATATCTCGTGTCAAGCTGTGATAAGACATTAAGTTTTGCTTTCACGATGCGCTTGGAGCTGTGGTTCTCAAGCACGGCCGCGCATCAGAATCACCTGGGTAGCCTTGGAAACACTGGATGCCCGGACTCCAGTTCAGAAGGTGCCTCATCCAGGGCATATCTCGTGTCAAGTTGTGACAAGACATTAAGTTTTGCTTTCACCACGCGCTTGGAGCTGTGGTTCTCAAGCACGGCCGTGCATCAGAATCACCTGGGCAGCCTTGGAAACACTGGGTACCCGGACTCCACCCTAGACCGTGGAATCTGAGCCTCTGGGTTAGAGTCCAGAACACGGTCAGCCCTGTTTTGTAGAAGCTTACCAGCTGATTCTGCTGCCAAGTGAGGATTAAGAATGATCTGCTGCGAGGTATCTGGAGAAACCCCAAACTTCTCCATTTTAGATCTGTGATATGTTGGCTAAAAACGGAAGAGTTTGTTCCTCATTGTCATTGTCAAAGCCGTGGTTAAAAGGAGCACCCTGGGAGCTATCCCAGCTTCTCTGCTCTTGTTATTGTTGCCAGCAGACTGAAAACTGGAACCTTTCCCCTTGATGATGTCTGCCACGTTACGGCTGGACCACCCCAGAGTCGGAAGCATATGAGTAAGGGACACGTGGCAGTTTGATGGAGACGAGACTTTGCAGGGAGCAGAGGCTGGCACCTGATAGTGAGATGGGCACCCTGGGTGATCTGGATTCCCAGAAGGTCAGGAAACGTGTGCCTTGCAATCCTGGTTGTGCTTCAGAATCAGTTGAGAGCTCCATAAAAAATAAAAAAATAAAAATTAAAAAATCCAGATGCCTAGGCTTTGTGCCTGGAGATTCTGATTCCATAGGCTTCGGGTGGGGCTGGGAATCCCTTCAGTCAGTTGTAGTCACTGTTCTTTTTGATGCATAAATTGTTATTCCATCACTGAGTTGTGTCCGACTCTTTGTGACCCCATGAACTGCCACTCACTAGGCTCCCCTGTTCTCCACAATCTCCCGGAGTTTGCTCAAATTCATGTCCGTTGAGTCGGTGACGCTATCTAACCATCTCGTTCTCTGCTGCTCCCTTCTCTTGCCTTCAATCTTTCCCAGCATCAGGGTCTTTTCCAATGAGTCGGCTCTTCACATCAGGTGGCCAAAGTATAACTGTATAAAGTATAATGCGTAAATTATCCTGTCTTTAACCAATGGGAGCCCTTTCATGTCATCTCCTGTATCCTTTTAACATGATCCCATTATTTTTTGAGAAATTCCTTGCTCCTTGATACAAGATAAACCAGTTTCCTGCTGAAGACCTGGAGTCAGGCAGTCCCTCAGGGGTCCGGGTTTCTTTTAGTGGAGAACAGTGTTTAGAAACCACAGCCCCGGGGGAGAGCATTTTCATTGTGATTGGACTGCCGATGCTTTTAGGCCTTTTTGGTGGATGGGGCTAGGAGATATTTATTTTTTAAAACTAAAAGTCAAGAGTTCATGACTGGATGATTGGACGGGCGATGTTATTCCCTCCTCATCCTTATCATGGCTTCCCTGCTGGTGGTGTATATTTCCCCACCCCTGGACTTTGGGCCACGCTGGTGGCTTGGGCACAATTGATGGGACGCCAGAGGTGAGCTGAGCTGCTGAAAGTCAGGAAGCTTCACCAGCCCTCTCCGAACTTCCACCCTCTCTGAGGGACCCATTGCTCTTGTGCTTTTATCCTGAGTCCCCAGATGAGGATGCGGAAGGTGACATGACCCCGACCCAAAGCCCGAATTCCAGCGCAACTTGGTACAGCCCGGTGGTTCCAGCAGAGATCAGCTGAACTGCGGTCCCTCTAATGACCTGCTTGTCACCGTGAGCCTCTGAGGTTTCAGGATGGTCCCTTAGGCCACTGTGTCGGGTGGAAGCGCGACCAGTACGGTGTTGGTCTTTCCAGTTCAAACCTAGCATTCCGGGATTGTTAACTTAATTCCTTTGATTTTTTGGTGTGTTTTCTTTTACCCTGCCAATTTTGGTTCCTTACAACATTAAATAATTATTTTTATTGTATTATTCATCTCTCTCTCTCTCACACACACATATATACACACACATATATGATAGTTTTAAAATAATAATATCAGTATTACTGTTATTATTTAACAGACTGCTACAGTTGAACATTTAATTGCAGTTCTCTTTGTCTTTAGTTCCTTTTCTTCTTATCTTCTCTCCCTCCTACTACTTACACGCCCAGGTGGGTCTCCTTCCTTGGCTTCCCCGCAAAGGTCTTTGAACACACCAGGGCAGAGAAAGAGTTTATGCTCACTTGGTTCTGGAGGGTTGCATCCTGAGAGACCCTGTCGTAATCCCCACGCCTGGAACGTACTATCTACACAATAAACATGTGCTGAGTGAGTGGAGCATGAATGAATGAAGGAGAGAAGCACTGTAGCGGAACAGTATCTGGCCAAATGCAGGCGTGTTGCCAAGGAGGGCGTACCATGGAGGGGAGGTGGTTACCACGGTGCCTGCTCTGCGGTGTAACCACTTCCCCCAAAGCCAGGGTTTTGCCTGGTGAGCACAGTCTTTGAAGATTCACATTTCCAAATGCTGTTGATAACTGAGGGTAGAACTGCGGCTTTGCTCGTTTCTGCCAGCGGGGCCGCAAGAGCATCGGCCCAGGGCTCAGAGGGAGCCAGGCAGACAGTGAGTTAAGGATTGGCAGAGAGCAAGGAAAATGGAGGTTAGCAAATATGGAGTCGTAACTATTCCCTGGTGACTCCGGCAAGTGACCAATTTTATCAAAACCTGGCAGGTTAATGCAGATACAACCTTTCAGCATAATGGCTCTCAGGCCACGTTTACCTGGCTAGCTGTGGCCTAGAACCCCCTCCATGCCATGGTGGATTGGGTTGCAGGGATGGGTGGATTCCTGGCTGCTGCTGCCCAGGAAAAGGGCTGCATGGTGAAGGGGGTTTTTCTGGGGGGGGTCGCCATGGCAGCTGCCTTGGAAGAGGGTACCTTTGCAAGGTGGCATTTTTGTCTCCGCCAGCCTTCCCTACAGAATCTGCCTGTCCTTATGCCCACCTCCTGGCCTGTGGAATTGAAGGCCCACCAGTTTCTCAGAGACCAGTTTGAAGGTCGGAACTGTTCCTGTTGTTAGTTTTAACATGAAGCATCAGTGGGTGAACTGCTGTTCTTAGAATGTGCACGCTCTGCTCTGTGCTCGACTCAGCCCAGGTTCTGCCCAAGTCCAGCTTCTGGGCCCGCTGATCCTGCTTGGGTGCTAGACAGCATGGGCTCGGCCTGGCAAGGCTGGGGTGCAGTCCCAGCTTCACCCTGCCCAGCTTGGAGTGTGAAAAAATTACTCATTCTCTTTATGCTTGGGTTTTCTAGTGTGTAAAGTGAGGGAAACCATAGTGTTCACCTCACGTGAAAGAACTCGGTGCAGTGCCTGCGTGTGGGAAGTTGCCAGTCACTCAAGGCTGTAATTCCTCACCAGCGCATGGTCTGAATAGGTTCTGTGCATTTTGGATGTGAGCTCATGCTCAAAAGAACATTCAGGGATGCCCGGGTGGGAGCCAGTGGCCCAGAGGAGGTGATGGTCTGAGTAGCAGAGCAGTGAAGAGCACTGTGTTTGGAATCCTTCAGACCTGAGTTCATACCCGAGCTTCCCAAATGGTGGGGAGGCTGAGGTCTGGATGGAGACACATCCCACGGTGTCCTGGGGCCACAGAAAGACTCACTCTGCTGTTGTGTTGGGACACTGGCTTCTTGGAAAGAAAGCTGTGATAAACTTAGACAGCGTATTAAAAAAGCAGAGACATCACTTTGCCGACAAAGGTCCGTATAGTCAAAGCCATGGTTTTTCTAGTAGTCACGTATGGATGTAAGCGTTGGACCATAAAGAAGGCTGATCACTGAAGAACTGATGCTTTTGAACTGTGGTGTTGGAGAAGACACTTGAGAGTCCCTTGGACAGCACGGAGATCAAACTAGTCAATCCTAAAGGAAATCAGTCCTGAATATTGGAAGGACTGATGCTGAAGCTGAAAGTCCAATACTTTGGCCACCTGAGACTCATTGGAAAAAAACCTGATGCTGGGAAAGATTGAGGGCAAAAGGAAAAGGGGGAACACAGAAGATGAGATGGTTGGATGGCATCATCAACTCAATGGACCTGAGTTTGATCAAACTCCGGAAGATAGTGAAGGACAGGGAAGCCTGGCATGCTGCAGTCAATGGGTCTCAAAGAATTGGACACGAATGAGTGACTGAACGGTAACAACAACAGCAACTGGCACTGAGCCTGGAAGGCTGAAAGGGATCCTGTCTGATGGGTGATTCGGGGAATGGGATGGGGTTGGGAACGACATTTCAGGCAGAGTGAATAACTCACTGCAAAGGCAGATGGTGTATTTCCCCAAGTTTAACACTGTTTTTGGTACCTAGTGTCTGGGGAGAAAAAAAGGTGAGTTGTTGTTCTCCGGGTCCTGTGCTCCTAAGGGATGTCCTTGCGGGGGGTGTGGGTGTGCTGGAAGCTCCCCAGAGATCAGTGTGTCATTCCCTTCCCGTCTGGCAGCCGGGGGAGCACAGGGTCACAGAGGCGCATGGACGGGTGTCCAGAGACCCGACTGTGATGGAAACGAACTGCTGTGGGTACCAGACTCAGTGAGGTGGGGAGCTTCTCCACGCGCCTGTGTTTCTTCCAGTCCCGCTGCCCCTGCTGACGTTGCTCCATCCCCACTGCCAGATTTCTCACTCATTGACATCTTCATGAGTTGGTGAGCCATGTGCTGGAGAGACAGAGGTGGAGGGGCCGTGGGCACATTTCTGCAAGAGCGAGGGGCAGACATGGAAACAGACAGTGGACTAGAAGCATTTGGGCTGTCGGGGCCTTGAGCAGAGAGCGGCTGGTGGAGAGGAGCAGGCGGCAGAGCTTTAGCTGGCTAGCCTGGGGATCATGGGGGAGCTTCACAAAGGGAGTGATGGGCTCAGATTTGTATTCTAGGGACTTTGTTCTAAGTGGGGAGACAGAGCCGACTGCACTAAGGGAGACTGGTCTGGGGGCTGTGCTGCAGTTGTGGGGAGGCAAGGGTGGTCTCAATGGTGGGGAGGTGCCTGGCCCCGGACTGGGTAGGGGCCTGCCCTGAGGGCTGAGGCAAGAAGACACAGGTGACAGAGGGGTGCACTCTGAGTTTGGGGAGCAGAGGGCAGAGGAAGTGGCCATGGATGCAGGAAGAGGCTCAGGGAGCCCAGTGGCCTCATGCTGAGCAGGGTAGCAGGCAGCATCTTGTCTGGGCGAGGGAGGCCAGGAGGTCCGGAGGGAGAAGGATTTCAGAGTTCAGGGTCAGAGCTGGGTCGCTCTGATGACGGTGCTGGATGGGGTGCTGGCTGTGCCTTTGGGTAGCTGAGGTGGAGGGGGATAAGGTCTTTTGGGGGGTGGTTGAGGTACAGTGTGACCCAGAAGCGCAAGGGTACCACCCAGTGGACTGATGTCCTCAGATGATGGTGGGAGACCGGGAGGAGACTGTGAGGCCCCTGCTGAAGGTGAGAGCATCCTGGGGCGAGGCGGGCAGGATGTGGAGGGGAGACGGAGGGCCGGAGGGGTCCCTCCCTGAAATGGCTCAGAGGAGAGCTGTGGGCATAGCCTGGGAGCCTTGTGACGGATGGGACCAGAGTGTCACCAGCAGCTGCCACTTGGGTTTGAGGCACGGGCCAGGTGGAAGGCAGGCGGGGGACTGTTCCGGGTGGGCATGCAGCCTGGATCCTTGCTCTCTTCTTCCCTGTGGCCCTGGGGCAGGGCAGATCCGGTGAGGAGGAGGAGGAAGAGGTGGGCCTCATTTACAAGTGTTTGGAGACAGCGGAGGTGGTATCCAGATAGAGCTCTGGTCCCTGGGGGTGCCCACCCTAGAGAGACTCGGTTTCACCCTCCCAGAATCAGGGCTGAGCGCTCAGGCCTGGCTGGTCCCCCTGTCTGCTGCTCTGCTGAGGGGCGGGCCTGCAGGCCTGGGAGACTCCCCGCCGAAGCACACGCTTTGCTCGGGGCCACATGACACGTTGCAGTTCAGGAAAACACTGCCTGTGGGTTCAGGAACCTGACCCTCTGGCCTTTTGTCTGGATGCCGTTTGCTTGCTCTGAAGAAGCGGGCATTCCTGAAAGCAGAGGTCAGTGTTGGATGGCGGACAAGCCCTGTGTGTCTTTGCTGCTCCTGGAATCAGAGCGTTTGGCCCTGGGAGAAGGGAAGAGCGCCGCCAGCAAGGCAGTTATTTGTAAAGAGGAGATCGGTTTCGCTGACATCATTAAAACCCCTCTTTCAGGTCACATGCTGGGCCATTTTCTCAGACCGTTTCCCAGCCTAGCCTGAGTCACTGCCACCCATCTTCTGATCACATCTCCGCATGGTCGGTTCCCTCCCACCTCCCCCCGACAACCTCCTCTCTGTATTCGGAGACATCTTTCTAAAGCCAAAATCCCACCGTCCTGCCCAGAACCCTCTGAGGCTCCCCACTGCTCCGAGGATACAGACCCGCCCCCTTTCCCGGCCAGACTCTGCGTGAAGGGCCGGCAGCAAGCCCACTGCTCTGTGCCGCCCCACAGCCTTCCCTGGTTTCTCTGCCGTCTCAGCAACCTTCCTGCAGACTGCGCCCTCCACCGGGGTGCCCTTCTCATCCCCTCACAGGTGACTCTTCCTCCCGCCTCAGGAGGTGGGGTGAGCAGCTTAGAGCTTGGGCTACAGCAGGCTCCCCTCTGCTCCCTCTCAACCTCACCGGCTGCCGCTGCTCACGTACAGGCCTTTTCACCACTGTGCTGAACCATCATGACTTTGGAAAGCCTGAAAAATTAGTGTTTCAAGTCTGCCTGCCTCCTAGATTATAGACTGCACGGCCACAGGGGTCATGCCAGAATTATTCACCCCATATCCTCTGACCCAACACAGTGCCTGATGTTACTTGTTGAATATATTTAGGATGTGGTAGTAAAAATAATAATGGTAAAGCCCCATTGAGCCCTCTTGACGTCTACACTGTCCTGCTCCTTCTCTGTTAAAAAAAACTGAATTAGGTAGTAGGGGGTGGGCCAGGTGCCTCCAGTGGCCCGGGCGTGGGGGAGGCAGCTCCGCATTTCAGTGCTGATGCTCTTTAGCACCGGAAGCCCAAGCAGCTGTCTCTCATCTGTTACTGCATTTGTTATTCACTTCTCATTTCCTAGTAATTGCTCTGTCCTTTGTAAGAATTTCTTGTCACAGTGGAAACAGAGTGGGCTTTCCACCCACAGCTCGCTCCCTCCGTGATGGAAACAGAGGTTGGAGAACTTCTCTGAGCCCCAGAAAAAGACCTGCCTGGAGAGTGGGGAGAGCTGGCTGGGTCAGGAGTCCAATCTGGCTACAGACACAGGCCAGCAGCACATTTGATCCAGTAAAACAAACACTTTGCAATTTCTAGATTCATTTTTTTCTTCCCTCTAACTTCTTGAGTGTGGCTATGACATTTGTGCTGGTTAGAAACCAAATTTCCTTTTAAATGAATTAATAGCGCAAAACAGAATGTTTGGTGAACAGCTGTTCTGGTCCACAGGGACTTGGAGCCTGGTTGTGATTTTTGTCTGTGAGGAAAACAGGGTTCGTTTGGACTCTAGCTGCTGGAGCAACTGCCTGACTTGCTGGGACGGGAGAAGGAAGATCTGGCTCTGCAGCCCTCCAGCTTTGTGATCACAGCAGGTTCCTTCACCTCCCTGGGCAGTTTCCTTAGCTGTAAAGTGGCAGCGATACCCGTCTCATAGTGTTGTGATGCTTAACAGCGATTGCATGGGCAGCCGGGAGGGAGGCAGAAACCCAGCAAGGTGTTTCTCTTCTTTTGAGAGATATCAGTATATGAAATAAGGAGAAAAGCAATGACAGACTAATAAGTCAGCTTAGAAGGGCCCTGGGCCCAGCAGTGTGTCAGATTCTCTGAGGAAGGAGCTTTTGCCACTGCTATGTCTCTTTACTCCAACCACAGTGGCATGTCACAGGATCACTACTTATCTTTAGTTGAATAAATGAGAAGCAGGGAGAAGAGCCTTTCTTCCTTGCTCAGGAGTGAGAGGGATAGGTTGGTATCTGTGTGACCACGCTTAAGTCGCTTTATTACTCTAAGGTTCAGTTTACACATTTGCACAATGGAGCCGATGATATGATGGCCTCAAAAAGTTGGACATGAGGACCGAGTGAGATTTTTTTTAGCTTTATTGAGGCATAACTGACATATAATAAGCCATGCATAAATGAAGTCAATGATTTGATGAGTTTGGATGTATGCATATACATGCAAAACCATCAGCAGATAGAGATAATAAACATACTATCCATCCAGAAAGTTTCCTCATGCTCTTTGCCATCCCTCCCTCTCCCTACTCCCCGCCTTCACTGTCTTCTTAAAATCAGGTAATATAAGTCCCTAAAATGTGTTCTTCTGTTTCAAAATTGTTTTGGCTATTGTCCTCTGCATTTCTAAAGAAAATTTAAAATCAGTTTGTTAGCTTTTATAGAATCCCCCAGGCTATGACTGTGACTGGGTTGAATCTTTGGGTTGAATCTGTAGATCAATTTGGGGAAAATTGATATCTTAACAATATTGAGTCACTGGAACCATGAGCATAGTATGCAGTTCTGTGTACTTAGGTCTTTTATAATTTATTTCAGTATATGTTGTATACTTTTCAATGTATAGGTCTTAGATATCTTTTGTCAGACTAATTCCTGAAATTTAGTTTTCTGTGCTGTTGTAAATGTTATCTTATTTAAATTAAATTCCAGTTGTTCATTACTGAGATATGACCGATTTTTGTAAACTGATCTGTATCCCACAACTTTGCTGAACTTTCACTTATTCTAGTAGCTGTTTTTGTAGATTCTTTAGGATTTCTACACAGATGATGATACCTCTGTGAATGTACTAAGTCACTTCAGTAGTGTCTGACTCTTTGTGATCCTGTTATGGACTGTAGCCCACCAGGCTCCTCTGTCCATGGGATTCTGTAGGCAGGAATACTGGATTCGGTTGCCATGCCCTCCTCCAGGGGATCTTCCTGACCCAGGGACTGAGCCTGCATCTCTTAGGTCCTCTGCAGCGGCAGATAGGTTCTTTACCATTGGCGCCACTTGGGAAGCCCATCTCTGTGAATAACAGCAGTTTAAGTTCTTTCTTTCTAAACTAGATGTTTTTGTTTCTTTTCCTTGTCTTATTAACTGGCTATAATCTCTAGTACCCTGTTGAGCAAAAGTGGTTAAAGCAGATATCCTTGGCTTGTTTCTAGCCTTAGAGGAAAACCGCTCTTCCATTTTTCAGTATGATGTAGCTATTCAGTTCAGTTCAGTCGCTCAGTCGTGTCCAACTCTTTATGACCCCATGGACTGCAGCACACCAGACTTCCCTGTCCATCACCAACTCCCGGAGCTTGCGCAAACTCATGTCCATTGAGTCGGTGATGCCATCCAATCATATCATCCTCTGTCATTCCCTTCTTCTCTTGCCTTCAGTCTTTCCCAGCCTAGGGTCTTTTCCAATGAGTTGGTTCTTCGCATCAGATGGCCAAAGTATTGGAGCTTCAGCATCAGTCCTTCCAATGAATATTCAGGACTGATTTCCTTTAGGATTGACTGATTTGATCTCCTTGCAGTCCTAGGGACTCTCAAGAGTCTTCTCCAACACCACAGTTCAAAAACATCAGTTCTTTGGCACTCAGCTTTTTTTATGGTCCAACTCTCACATCTGTACGTGACTACTGGAAAAACCATAGGTTTGACTAGATAGGCCTTTGTCAGCAAAGTAATATCTCTGCTTTTTAATATGCAGTATAGGTTTGTCATAGCTATTCTTCCAAGGAGCAGGCAGCTTCTAATTTCATGGCTGCAGTCACCATCTGCAGTGATTTTAGAACCCAAGAAAATAAAGTCGGTCACTGTTTCTGTTGTTCCCCATCTATTTTCCATGAAGTGATGGGACCAGATGCCATGATCTTCATTTTTTGAATGTTGAGTTTTAAGCCAGCTTTTGCACTCTCCTCTTTCACTTTCATCAAGAGGCTTTTTAGTTCTTCTTCATTTTCTGCCAAAGGGTGGTGTCATCTGTGTATCTGAGGTTATTGATATTTCTCCTGGCAGTCTTGATTCCAGCTTGTGCTTCATGCAGCCTGGCATTTCACATGATGTACTCTGCATAGAAGTTAAATAAGCAGGGTGACAATATGCAGCCTTGACGCACTGCTTTCCCAATTTGGAACCAGTCCGTTGTTCCATGTCTGGTTCTAATTATTGCATCTTGACCTGGATACAGATTTCTCAGGAAGCAGGTAAGGTGCTCTGATGGTCCCATCCTTTGAAGAATTTTCCAGTTTGTTGTGATCCATACAGTCAAAGGCTCTGGCATAGTCAATAAAGCAGAAGTAGATGTTTTTCTGGTATTCGCTTGCTTTTTCTATGATCCATGGGATGTTGGCAATTTGATCTCTGGTTCTTCTGCCTTTTCTAAATCCAACTTGAACATCTGGAAGTTCTTGGTTCACCTATTGCTGAAGCCTAGCTTGGAAAATTTTCAGCATTACTTTGCCAGCGTGTGAGACGAGTGCAATTGTGTAGTGGTTTGGACATTCTCTGGCTTTGCTTTTCTTTGGGATTGGAATGAAAACTGACCTTTTCCAATCCTGTGGCCACTGGTGAGTTTTCCAAATTTGCTGACATATTGAGTGCAGCACTTTCA